>NW_028225179.1:56177641-56336534 GCF_052327205.1 Somniosus microcephalus
CCAGTAATCCTTTATATATCAGGGAACACTTATCTAATCTCTGCAACCTGTCCTCCCAATTGAGCCCTTTTAGCTCCGGTGTCATTCTGGTGAATGTGCGCTGCACCCACTCCAAGGCCAATATATCCTTCCTGAGATGCGGTGCCCAGGACTGAATGCAGTTCTCCAGGTGGGGTCTAACCAGAGCTCTGTCCAGCTGAAGCATCACTTCATCCCCTTAGTATTCCAGCCCTCTCGAGTTAAAGGCCAACATTCCATTAGCCTTTTTCATTATTTTTTTTATCCCTGTCCATTACCTTTTAGTGATTCCTCTACTTGGACCCGTAAATCTCTCTGGTCATCCACAGTTCCTAGCATATCGATGTTTAGAGAAGTGTATGTATGTGTGTGTGTTGTCTGTGTGTCGATCTGTGTGGCTGTGTATATGTGTGTACGGGCTTGTGTATGTGTTTCAGGGTATGTCTCTCCGTGCATGTGTGTCTATATGTACGCAAGTGTCCGAGTGTATCTGCGTTCTCCTTTCCCCTTCTGTTCCTTTATAAATATTGTTCAGTACCAATGTGTCTGGGCCATTCACCTCCCCAGAAAGTGCTGAATTTTTTGTTTAAATTGGTGCATTCTGATTAATTTGATTCTGGTATTTAACAGCAGCAAACAACTCCTGTAAACCCTCAGCAACTGAATCTCTATTTGGAATAGTTCACCAGTCCTGGCGACTGCTCCAACTCGCCCTACGTATCTGTCTGTCCCACAATCCTTCCCGGTGGGTTCGGATGTTGCAAACCGAGACAGTGAAAGATCCAGTGATGGAGTCCCACCAGCCTGAACTCTCCACGTTCTCACTGAATGAAACCTTCCTTCATGGGAAGCAGGCCCTGTTTGATTGTTTAGGTCCCGTAACCCCGACCCTGTGTTACTGCTGTCATAATAATGGGCTGTACTCAGAAATGAAACTTACTGCATTGATCACAGCTTCACATCCGTGTCTTGTTTCTCTTTAGGATCAGTGTGTCCGAGGACAAGGTGTTTGCAGGTGTAAGGAGGCTAGCAGAAGATTTGGGAATTGCAGGAAATCTGAAGAGGAAAGCGCTGCAGGGAATCTCTGCAAGTTCCTAATAACACATTCAGAAAGGTACTGAGATAAGACCGGTGTCCCAGAGTGTCTGCGCTCTGACTGTTCGGGATTTAAGATATCGCATTTTAACAGTTTTCTTCAGGCAGATTGGAAATAGACCGTTTGACGGGACAGTGTGGAGGGAGATTTACTGTCGATCTAACCCGTGCTTCCCCTCATGTTTTTTCTCTTTCGTTATCTGCCTCATTATATCTCTCGCTCCTTCATCTCTCTCTGCCTCACTGTCATCTCTCTGCCTCTGTTTCTTTCTCTCTCAGTGGCCCAATCTCTCCCGGCCTCATTTTCTGTCATTCACCTTTGCTCTGTCTCTCTCTCTCTCCTCTCTACCGCTGTCATTTCTCTCTGCCTCGTTGTCGCTTACTCTCTGCTTTTCTCTTCTCTACCTCTCGGTCCCTGTTTCTAGTTCACTCTCAGTCCCTCTCTCTACACTTGTATCGCCCCTCTCTCTTCCCTCTGCCTCATTCTCTCTCTCACCATCTTAGCCACTATCTTATCTTTCCCTCCCCTCTATCTCTGCATCATTCTCTGTCTCCCAATCCCACTTTTTTTGCTTTGTGTCTGTGTTTGTCTCTGTTTCCTCTCACACTGCCCACCTCTCTCTCCCTTTCTGACTCTCTTTCTCTCTTTTACTCGATCGCCCTCTGTCTTTCTCCCCTCTGTCTCTGTTTCCTCTCTCTCTGCCCCGTGTCTCTCTCTCTTCCAGTTTCTCCCTTTCTCTTTCTCCGTGTCAAGATTAATTGTGTAACAGGACGGTCCGAACACAAACTCTTTCACACTGTGTCCAGCCCGTGCTCTGAACACATTGCATGAGCTGATCAGAGCTTCTGCACCCCCAGTTTTAAAATGAGCTGTCCAGGATGTGCCAGGCTGCACCAGGGGCTTGGAGTCCTGCAAGATTTCGCTGTTAATCTAGAGGGAAGCTTGCTTTTGGTTCTAACCTCATTTCATCGTCCAGTTACATATCCGCCTGCCTTTGTATACATGCCTCCGATGTGTTCCTCTCTGTAAATCTCCTGGGCCTTGTTTTTCCTTATTTTTGACAGCCTGTTTCTTTAATTGAATCTGTTTTGTCATTTTATAAATGTATCTGTAATGTTTGAATAATTGTCAAACGATTCCTGTTGATCTGAGCGTGTTTCCCTATAGGACTCGAATGCCTCGGGGGAGCAGGGTTCGCAGTCACGTTAAAATAATGCTAAAAAGGCAAAGAACTACGACAAAATTAAATTATCAAGGAATATAAAAAGAAAAAGTAAAGTATTCTACAGATACATGAAGAACAAAACATAAAACAGGATAGGGACAGGGCCACTGAAGGATGGCCAAGATAAACTCACAGGTAATGACAGCGAAATGGCAGCAATATTGGAGAATTAATTTGCCTCCGTTTTCACCAGGTAGACTAACAAGTTGGACATGGCATTGGAAGAAGAGATCAAAAAAGGTATCGAGACATTTAAAATAGAAAGGGGGAAAATTATTGATAAACTAGCAAAAGTTACAGAGGATAAAACCCCGGTACTAAAAGAAGCAAGGGAAGAGAGAGCAGAGGCACCATTATATAGACTCGGGAATAGTCAGTATAAATTCCAAATTTACAGATGACTGCAAATATGGGTGTATAGTTAATACAGAGGAGGACTGACAAAATACAAGATGGTGTTAAACTGTCAGGTTGGTGTGTAAATGGCAAATCAATTTCAATATAGGTAAGTGAAGTGGTGGATTTTGGTAGGAGGAATAAGGAGGCCGCGAGCTCCTTGGATAGTAAGTGTCTAAATGGGGTAGAGGAGCAAAGGGATCTAGAGGAACAGATGCACAAATCAATAAAAGCAGGTTAACAAGGCCATCAAACGGCAAACAAAGCACTGGGGTGCATTTCTATAGTAAGAGATTTGAAAAGCAGAGAAGTTCTGTTAAATGTGTACAGAACCTTGGTTAGACCACACTTGGAACACGGTGTACAGTTCTAGTCTCCATATTATGAAAAGGATATAGAGACACTGGAGAAGGTGCAAAAACGATTACAAGGATGATACCAGAACTGAGAGATTCTAATTATCCAGAATGACTGAACATGCTGGGGCTCTTTCTCTAGAAAAGAGAAAGCTGTGGGATGATCTAATAGAGATCTGTATAATTATGAAGGGGTTTGATAGGGTAGATGTAGAAGATGTTACCATGTGTGGCGAGTCCAAAACTAAGGGTCGTAAATATAAGATAGTCACTAATAAATCCAATAATGAATTCAGGAGCAACCTCTTCACCCAGAGAGTGGTGAGAATGTAGAGCTTGCTGGCACATGGAGTAGTTGAGGTGAATAGCAGAGTGTCTTTAAGGGGAAGCTAGATAAGAATATAAGGGAGAAAGAAATAGAAGGATATGATGGTAGGATGAGGTGAAGTAAGTTGGGTGGAGGCTCGTGTGAAGCATAAACACCAGCATGAACCTGTTTGACTGAATGGCCTGTTTTTGCTGTAAATACAATGTAATTCTATGGTGAATCTGAAAAGTCACGGTGCAACGCTCGAAACAATCTTCAGCAAGGGGCCGGGCGTCAGTGGGTCAAAACTCCGACCTTTCACCCCTACCGATCTGAAGGTCTTGTGTAAAATGAATGTGGGGAGTTCAAACACAGTCCTTGGTGAGAGGTCAGATTTGTACCACACTAGGTCCTAGATCGGCACGTAACAGCCAGTCTGCCGATCAAGTGCTCTCCATCACTGATTTCAATCCACCTACAACCATAACCCATTCTTAGTGGTGTGGCTGTGTAAATCTGGAGCCGGGATGGGGGAATGTCATGGTAATGTAGAGGTAGCTCAGTATTGTACCTGCTCTGTGAGTGCTCGATGCTGCTACTCTGTATAAACTGGAGTGAGGAATATAGGAACAGGAGTAGGCTAATCAGCCCCTTGAGCCTGTTCCCCCATTCAGTGAGACCATGGTGGATCTGTATTGTAACTCTCCATCTGCCTTAGCTCCACATACTTTTGTACCCTTGCCTGACAAAAATGTATCGCTCTCAGAATGTAAATTATTAATTGAGCGAGCATCGCCTGCTTTTTGTGGGAGAAAGTCACACACTTCTACGCCCTTTACGTGAAGAAGTGTTTCCTAACTTCTCTCCTGAATGGCCTGGCTCTGACTTTAAGATTATGTCCCCTTGTCCTAGACTCCCCCACCACTGGAATAAGTCTCTCTCTCTATTTAACTTAACAATTCCTTTCAACATCTGAAAATCCTCAATCAAATTAAATTATCCCTTAACCTTCTATATTGCAGGGAATACAAGCCTAGTTTATGAAATCTCTCCTCATAATGTAACCCTTGGAGCCCTGGTATCATTCTGGTCTATCTGTGCTGCACTCCCTCCAAGGCCAGTATATCCTTCCTGAGGTGCGGTGCCCAGAACTGAATGCAATTCTCCAGATGGGGTCTTTCCAGAACTCTCTACAGCTGAAGTACCAACATTCCATTAGCCTCTTTAATTATTGTTGTACCCGTCCTCTAGCTTTTACTGATTTAAGTACTTGGAGCCCTAATTCTCTCTGCTCATCTACAGCTCCCAGCTTCTCGCCAGTTAGAGAGCTATGGGTTGTCTGTGTGTGTATATATTGTGATATATGTATGTGTACATGCTTCTGTGGGTATGCATCTAGGTTCTCACTGAATGAAACCTTCCTTCATGGGAAGCGGGCTCTGTTTGATTGTTTAGGTCCCGTAACCCCTGACCCTGTGTCACTGCTGTCAGAATAATGGGCTGTACTCAGAAATAAAACTTACTGCATTGATCACAGCTTCACTTCCCTGTCTTGTTTCTCTTTAGGATCAGTGTGTCCGAGGACAAGGTGTTCGGGGGTGGAATGAGGCTGGGAGAAGATTTGGAAATTGCAGGAAATGGGAAGAGGAAACCGCAGGAGGAATCTCTGCGATTGCCTAATAACACATTCAGAAAGGTACTGAGATAAGACAGGTGTCCCAGAGTGTCAGCACTCTGTGCAGGGTTCAGGATATCTCACTTTAACAGGTTTCTTCAGGCAGATTGGAAATAGACATCCATTGCATCAGACCCACAGACCGTTTGATGCGACAGTGTAGAGGGAGATTTACTCTCTCTCTAGCCCATTCTTCCTCTGTCTCATTTTTTCTCTCTTTATCTGCCTCATTTTATCTCTTGCTCTGCCTCACTCTCATCTCTGCACCTGTTTCTCTCTCAATTACTCTCTATCTCATTCTCAGCTGCTCTATTCTCTCTCTACCTCTCATTTCTCTTTGCCTCGCTGTCTCAGCCTTTTTGCATTTCTTTTCATTGCTTCACTCTCAGTCCCCCTCTCTCCACCTGTATCGCCCCCCCTTTCTTCTCTCTGCCTCGTTCTCTCTCTCGCCATCCCTGCCACTATCTCCTTTTTCTCTCCTCTCCCTACCTCATTCTCACTCTCCCACTCCCTCTTTTGGCTTTAAGTCTCTCTCTCTCTCTTTCTCACTTATTTTGCTGTCTGTTTCCTCTCACTCTGTCGCTCTTTCTCTCTTTTTCTCTCCTCTCTTTGTCCCCTCTATCTCTGTTTCCTCTCTGCGCCCAGCCTGTGCTCTGAACACATTGCATGAGCTGATCACAGCTTCTGCACCCCCAGTTTTAAAATGAGCTGTCCAGGATGTGCCAGGCTGCCCCAGGGGCTTGGAGTCCTGCAAGAGTTTGCTGTGAGGGAAGCTTGCTTTTGGTTCTAACCTCTGCTGCACCTCTGTCTCTGAATCTCATCCAGCCCCATTCCTGAACTGATTTTAATGCATTTCCTCGTCCAGTGACATATCCCCCCGCTTATGTATACGATGCCTCCAATGTGTTCCTCTGTATATCTACTGGGCCTTGTTTTTCACAATTTTTGAAAGCCTTTTTCTTTAACAGAATCGGTTTGGTCACTGATGCGCTATCAACAGAGGCGGCCGTTTGCCTCAAAGGCAGTATATTGGCGGTCCTCCGGGCGGATAGGGAGCTGGTGGTACGCTGGTTTCAGGTCAATGGTCGAGAAGACGTGGTACTGCGCGATCTGGTTGACCATATCAGCTATGCGGGGGAGTGGGTAAGCGTCCAGCAGGGTGTAGCGATTTATTGTCTGGCTGTAGTCGATGACCAGGCGCTGCTTCTCGCCGGCCTTAACGACCACAACCTGGGCTCGCCAGGGGCTGGTGCTGCCCTCAATCCCTTCCTTCAGGAGCCGCTCCACTTCGGTTTTAATGAAAACCCTGTCCCCGGCACTGTATCGCCTGCTCTTTGTGGCGATGGGCTTACAGTCGGGGGTGAGGTTAGCAAACAGTGGGGGGGGTGACTCTGAGTGTGGAGAGGTTGCACCTGGTGCGCGGCGGGCAATTTGGAAGCTGCTGGCTGCGGACTGTGAGTGGGGGGAGGGGTCCACCGTACGCCATCGTAACACTTTTAAGGTGGCACTGAAAATCTAACCCCAGTAGAACGGCAGCGCAGAGGTGGGGCAGGACCAGAAGTTTAAAATTATCGTACAGTCCCGTCTACTACGAGTGTCACCATGCAGTAGCCGCCAATGTCCGCCGACTGGGACGCGGAGGCCATAGAAATCCGCTGGTGCGCAGGCAGGACTGGGAGAGAGCAACGCCGCACCGTGTCGGGGTGGATGAAGCTCTCCGTGCTCCCAGAGTCAAAGAGGCAGATTGTTTCGTGACCATTTACCTTAATGTCCATTGTGGAACTGGCCAGCTGGTGCGGTCTCGCTTGGTCCAGTGTAACGGAGGCCAGCGTAGGGGTCGGTGTGTCGCTGCGGGTATCAGATGAGGCGGTGTTGGGGGCCTGCTGCGTCCCGGCTGTCGTCCAAGATGGCGGCGTCCATGATCCCCATGTGGCTGGAGGCGTCCAAAATGGCTGCTGTTCCGGTGGTTCGCACATGGCTGGGGAGGCCCAAGATGGCGGCCCGCACGGCCCACACGCGGCGCTGCTGGGGTTCGGGGTGGCTTTGGCCCTGCAGACGCTGGCGTAGTGTCCCTTCTTCCCGCAGCCTGAGCAGATCGCATTTTTCGCCGGGCAGCGCGCTCTGGGGTGTTTGGCCTGGCCACAGAAGTAGCATTTCTGGCCTTGAGACACTGCTGCGGTAGTTGGGCCGTTGCTGGGATGTGGCTGGGGTGGCACGGCGCTATGAGACGGTCCTACCGTGTCCCAGGCTGTCGTTCCCCGCAGCGTCCACGGTGCAGAGGAGTAGGCATCCATGCCCCGGTAGGCTGCGTCCAATGATAGTGCGAGTTCAGAGGCCTTGTTGAGGTCGAGGTCACTCTGCTCCGACAGTCGCTGTCGGGTGTAATTGGACCTGTGGCCCGCTACAAAAGCGTCCCGGATAAGTTCCTCTGTGTACACGGCGGCCTTTACATCCTTACAACCACAGGCCCGGCCAAGCACAGACAGTGCCTGAAGGTATTCCTCGGTCAATTCCTCAGGTTGTTTACGACTCCCCAGAAGGTGCCTGGCGTACACTTCGTTCACTGGGCGCGTGTACTGGTCCTTGAGGAGCTTGATAGCATCCGCGTACGAGGTCGCATCTTGGATGACCGAGTACACTCGGTGGTTCACTTTGGAGGTCAGGACATCCAGTTTGTCCTCGTCCGATTTGATTGCAGCGGTGGCGGTCAGGAATTTTTCGAAACGCCTAAGCCAGTGAGTAAACTTGGTGGATGAGTCCGCCTCCCGATGATCTAAGTCCAGGCATGCTGGTGTGAGGATCTTCTCCATTATAAATATCTTGTTAATAAAATTGATGCGCTATCAACAACTCAAAAGACTCAGATTAAGCGAGCAATTAACAGGCTTTTATTAACAAGAGAATGAAGGTGTGCCTCGAGTGGTCGACCGGTCCAGAATACAAAGGGGCTGTGGCGCAGTCACCTTTATACCTGGGTTCGTGGGAGGAGTCAGCCGAGGCATGTACAGGCATGTACACAGTGGAATACAAACAGTGGTTTACCACAGTCACTTGTGCATTTATCTGAAATCTTTGAATAATTGGCCTGCAATTGCTGCTGACCTGCTGAGCGTATTTGCATATTGGACACAAATGCCTCGGGGGAGCAGGTATACAAACCAGGTTAAAATAACACTGCAGATGATTTTCTACAGACCACCTAATAGTGGAAGGGAATTGCAGGGAAAATATGTAAGGAAATCTATGAAATGAGTAAAATACATATAATAATCATAGGAGATTTCAACTGCACAAAATAACCTGGCAAGAAGAGGTAGGGAAATGGGAATGGGGTCTTTACAATGTGTTCAGGAATCCTTTCTTACCCAGTACGTAAGAAGCCCAACAAGAGAGGATTCACTGATGGATCTATAATGGGAAATGAACAAGAGCAGATAAGAGAAGTGAGCTTAAGTGGAAAATCTGGACAGTGTGGATCACAACACAATAAGATTTACGATAATGACTTGAGGAAAACATAAGTATGGTGAATTCTGCAAAAAGACAGTACAACACTCGAAACAATCTTCAGCAAGGGGCTGGGTGTTGGAGGGTCAAAACTCCAACCTTTCACCCCTATCGATCTAAAGGAATTGCGTAAAATGAATGTGGGGAGTTCAAACACAGTCCTTGGTGAGAGGTCAGATTTGTACCACACTGGGCCCTAATTTGGCAGACTGGCCGAAATAGTGCCTTCAGAAGCCTGTTTAAACCCTCTCTCTCCGTCACTGATTTCAACCCACCTACAACCATAACCCTCTCCCTCCTGCTCAGTCTGCATGTGTCTGTCTGAAATGTGTGTGTCTCTGTGTCCATCTGAAGGTTTGTGTATGTGTGTCTCCATCTGTGTATGTGCCTGTGTGTTACTAGGTGTCTTGTGTGCCTGAATCTGTGTGTTTGTATGTATTTGTGTCTTTGTGTGTATGTATAGACACAAACACCCTTACCTCTCAAAAATCTATCAATAGCAAAATACTGCGGATGCTGGAAATCTGAAATAACAACAGAAAATGCTGGAAACACTCAGCAGGCCAGGCAGCAACCGTGGAGAGAGAAACATTGTTAACGTTTGAAGTTGGAGACCCTTCTTCAGAACTGGTAAAAGTTGGAAATGTAACCGATTTTAAGCAGGTGCAGAGGCAGGGAAGGGGCGGGGGGGGGAGGAAGGAACTTAAGGGACGGTCTGTGCTAGAATGCAAGGCACGAGTGGTTAAATGTTGCAAATGGGGATGGCAGAATCATAAACAGCTGCCGCCTGAAAAAATGGGGGTTATAGTCTGAAATTGTTGAACTCAATGTTGAGAATTTTGAAATCAAGGCATTGCTTAACCGGGAGCCGTTGTCGGTCAGTGAGTCAGTCCCACGGTGGAGAGTCATTGGAGGAGGATGGTGTGGTCAACCGAGTACGGTGGCGTAGTAGAGATGTCGGGGAACATAGAGTCTAATGAGAGGGAGGAACTGAAAGAAATCAGTATTTGTAGGGAAATAGTGTTAGGGAAATTGACGGGATTGAAGGCCGATAAATCCCCAGGGCCTGATAATCTACATACTAGGGTACTTAAGGAAGTGGCCCTAGAAATAGTAGATGTATTGCTGGTCGTCTTCCAAAATTCTATAGATTCTGGACCCGTTCCAATGGATTGGAGGGTAGCAAATGTTACCTCACTATTCAAAAAAGGTGGTAGAGAGAAAACGGGGAACTTTGACCGGTAAGCCTGACATCGGTAGTGGGGAAAATGCTAGAGTCCATTATAAAAGATGTAATAACAGAGCACTTGGACAACAGTGACAGGATCGGACAAAGTCAACATGGATTTACAAAAGGTAAATCGTGCTTGACTAATCTACTGGAATTTTTTGAGGATGTAACTGGTAGAATAGATAAGGGAGAACCAGTGGATGTGGTGTATTTGGACTTTCAGAAGGCTTTTGATAAGTTAAGGCACATGTGATGGGGGCAAGGTACTGACTTAGATAGAGAACTGGTTGGCAGACAGGAAGCAGAGTTGGAATAAACGGGTCTTTTTCCGAGTGGCAGGCAGTGACTAGTGGGGTACCGCAGGGATCGGTCCTAGGACCCCAGCTATTCACAGTGGCCAAGAAATTCGGGTCGGGGGCTTCCCGCGGGTGTAAGCCCCGGACCTGCACTTACCTTGTGCGCCAGCAGTTGAGCTGTAGAGCCCCGTGGAATTCCGCTCCGGGGCCTGGCCCAGCTGCCGGCACGCTGTGCTTGCGTGGCTCAGGGGCGTAGTTAGTGCGATACGTCCCCTGGGATCACGTGAGCCATGGGCAGCCAATCGGAGGAGGGAAAAGCCCATTCATAAGATTGACAGGTAGACCTGTCAAAACTTATAACTACTACGGGCCCAAAATATCATTAAATCTTCAAATAAATTTTTTTTTTTTAATCACAATTTTTAAATAAACTATAAATTACATTAAATAACTATTTTAAACAATTTAAATTTTTGAAAAAAATAATTTTATATTATAATGGGGCTAAAGATAAACTTACCTTGCTTTAAAGTATTTAAAAATAATAAACCTGTGGAAAAAATGTTTTAATTTAAATTAATTGACCACTTACCTTGCAAAAAGCAGGCCTTAAGCCTGCTTTTTAAATGTGTAAATCCTGCAGGCTTACCCTCCCGGGAAAACCTGTAAAAATATCCTAAATTCAAAGCGCACGCGCAGCCTCTCCTGCGCACGTGTTCGACCTCTGAACCTCTTCGTTCAGAGGATCGGAAGTGCCGGGTTCCCGCACATGCGCAGTGCATGCAGGAAGCCGGCAATTCCATTCGGCCTACGGGTGAGTACCCCGTGTGTACTCACCCGGGGAGAGCCGAATTTCTGGGCCATTATATATTTAATGATCTAGACGAGGGAACTAGATGTAATATCTCCCAAGTTTGCAGACGACACAAAGCTGTGTGGGCGTGTGTGTGCTGTAAGGAGGATGCTGAGAAACTCCAGTATGATTTGGACAGGTTGGGTGATTGGGCGGATGCAAGGCAGATGCAGTATAATGTGGATAAATGCGAGGTTATCCACTTTGGTGGCAAAAACAGGAAGGCAGATTATTATCTGAACAGCAATAGATTGGGAGAGGGGGAAGTGCAGCGAGACCTGGGTGTCCTTGTGCACCAGTTGCTGAAGGTAAGCATGCAGGTGCAGCAGGCGGTTAAGAAGGCAAATGGTATGTTGGCCTTCGTAGCGAGAGGGTTCGAGTACAGGAACAAGGATGTTTTGCTGCAGTTGTACAGGGCCTTGGTGAGACCACACCTTGAGTATTGTGTGCAGTTTTGGTCACCTTAACTGAGGAAGGATGTTCTTGCCATGGAGGGAGTGCAGCGAAGATTCACCAGGCTGATACCTGGTGTTGAGGAGAATTTCAGTATTAAGGACTTTTGCAAAGACTGTCGGGATACTTGACATTAAACTGGTTGACAAAGGGGCCCCCTGAGCTCGCACGTAGGCTGGGTTGAGATAATGCCAGCTGCAGTTTTGTTATTGAACGATTGTGGTCACCTTACAACGAAAAATAGGTTGGACTTCTGCTTATCTTGTCTGCGGCCAGAGGCCCAAATTAACATATGGCCATTGCTGGTTTCAGAATATGTAACCGTTTGCTTAAGAATAGATAACCGTTTTAGATGTCACGGGGTGTCGCTAGGATTATGTAATCAACCGTCTAAGTTGTTTTGACCTCTGTATAAAAGTAAGCGGCTTGAGTGTACAAAACGAGAAGTGTGGCGATTGCACACCGGGTGTATAGCTGCTTCTCCCAGAGCTCTGCAATAAAGCATTCTTTTACTTTGCCATTCACTCGTGGTCAGAGTTTTATTTGACTCCAAAGGCTTCTGTTGGGATCGTGTCGACCTAGAATATCACCTGGTCCACGTAGCCCCAAATTAGCTACAACAATTGGCGCTGCGAGCAGGGTCACCGAGTGACTGGCCGCCCTGATCAAGCGGACACACGCTCGAGTGATCTAAAAGAACAAAAGAGAGGTGAGATGGCATATGTAAAATTGAGCTAGGATACTAACAACCGTAAGACTGCATTATTTCTTGTAATTCCAGGGAAACTAGGTATAGCCTGGGAGGAGAACTGGAGGAGAGGAGAGGTAAAGGAGCCGGACCAACCTTTACCTACACGTGACGGACCCCGAGAGAAAGGTATTTGTGTTCTCAGAATCGGGGGGCCGAAGATAGTGACCAAGGGACATAATGTCGAGTAAGGATCTGAAGCGGGGGCCCCCGGGCTCCCTCATCGATACTTTTATGACGGATAGATGTACCCTTATTGAAAGAATGCAGGAAGACGGGTGGGACGTATCCAAAGGTTTGGACCAACAGCGGTCATGGTGGGACACACAGAAAAAGGGAAGAACTAAAAAAGCAGGAGTACTGTTGGTTCATCAATTGGCAGGATTGATAGAAAAGGCAGCGGTGAGTCTTAAGGGAAAACAACTTCAGATAGATAACCTCCGAACAGAGTGTGAGGGATGTAAAAAGCAAATAGAAGTCCTCAAAGGAGTTAATGAAGGACAACAACAATGGCTGAGAGAATATAACCGACAAACCTGGGGAGAGACAGGGAGAGAAGAAGCTCTGCCCCCATATACCAACCCCAGCGCACCCCCAGTTTATAATGTAGCACCGGTGACAAGGCAAGACCCACTGAATGACCTAGTGGTTGCTAATAGGGGAAGAGCAGATTGGAAAGCATTTACCCCAGGTGAAAAGGAAGCCGTTATGAGCCGTCTGGGAAAACTACAGACCCGGAGTTCTAACACTAAATTTTGGGCGGAGCTGGATTCAGTTTGGCAGGGTCATTCCCTCCACCTTAGGGACGTACACCAATTAGTGCAGGCAGCATGCCCCGTGGACAGATGGCGGTTGGTGCCTGAAAACCAAGGCGCTGGCAATGCCAACACAGACTACCGCAACGGAAGATGGGTGAATCAATGCCCACTAAAAATGAATAAGGAAGAAATGACTCCCGCCTTCCAGTTATACAAAATAGCAGTACAAGGGGTGTTAGGAGAGGCCCCCACAAATTGGAATAAAATAACGGCGTGTAAACAAAAGAAAGGAGAGGGCTCTTCAGAATACGGGGAACGATTGTTCGCCGTCTACGGAGAATCCTCTGGACAGCCAAACGCGGTGAGAACAGACCCAGCCTTTATCCAGGCATTTAAAGATGGGCTGTCCCCCCCCCCCCCCAATCAGGCAATCCTAAAACTAGGAGTACTGACTACCAGAGTATATGATGAGATAGTTGAATGGGCATGTGGCGTTGACGGATTACAGACTAGGGAGAAGGAAGAGGTGCAAGTGAAGAAGGAGAGAGTAAGTGCAGTCCAATCCGACAATGTCGGGTCAGGGACAAAACCGAAAGGCGCTTGCCACAATTGTGGTAAGGTAGGACACTTTATTAGAGACTGTAAGCAACCAAAACCGTTGAAGGAGTATTGGGGTCGGGTATTTCCCATGATTGTGGAGATGTAGATGCTGACTTAGAGGGAGACAAGATAAAAGACACTCCGTTACCAGGGGCTGAAGAGACCCTGTACGTGGACGGGTCCCGAAAATATATAGACGGACAGCCTCGTACGGGCTGGGCTGTAGTAAATAGTCAGATGAGAACTGTACGATCGGGGAGACTTGAAGGAGGCTTGTCAGCCCAAGTAGCAGAACTAGTGGCTCTGACAGTAGCATTAGAAGAGTCCGAGAATAAAATTGTAAATATATATACAGATAGCCGATATGCGTTCGGTGTAGTCCATGACTACATGGGGCAGACGGGGATTTGTAACTACCGGAGGAACCCCCATAAGACATCAGGAAAGAATCGAAGCCCTCCTGGAAGCTAGTAATAAGCCTAAACAGGTCGCAGTAATAAAGATTAAAGCACACCAAAAAGAACCAGCCAGAGACAGTCCAGAATGGACGGGTTATATGGGCAACCAGGCAGCTGACAGGGCAGCTCAGGCAGCCCTGATCTTGGAACGGAAAGAAGCAAACCTAGAACGGAAGGAAGGAAAGCAGATAGCGAAACCATCCGCGGAGTTAGCCTTAGGATGGGAACCCGAGGAACCTGTAGCCAGTGTAGATAGCCCAGGAAATGAAATTAGTATTGCCGAGCTACACGAGGATATATTACCTAGTGAAAGGCAAAGATGGAAAGAACGAGGAGCCAGACCAACAGCAGACGGAGTATGGCGAATAAATAACAAGGTAATGGCCCCCGAGTGTATACAGAATACCCTACTCGAAATACACCATGGATTAAGCCACTCTGGAAAGGAGGCGATGCAACAGACTTTAGTTAAGGAGTGGTGGTGGAAGGGTATGGGGCGGGACATTGCTAAGTATTGTCAACGATGCATCGTGTGCGCTCAGCATAACCCAGGAAGACCGGTTAAGATTAGATTAGGACACCAACCCAGGCCCCGAGGGCCATGGGAGCACTTGCAAATTGATTTTACGGGGCCCCTACCCATGTCAAAGGGTAAGACGTATTGCTTGGTAATCATTGATCAATTCACAAGATGGGTGGAGGCCTTTCCCACCAGAAATTGTATGGCCACTACAGTCGCTCGAATCTTGGCGGAGGAGGTAATCCCACGTTGGGGAATGCCGCTCCAGATAGATTCGGATCAAGGGACCCACTTCACAGGAGGTGTGGTCAAACATATGTGCCAGTTAATGGGAATTAAGCAAAAGTTTCATATACCCTACCATCCCCAGAGCTCGGGGATGGTAGAAAGAATGAACCGAACACTAAAAAATGCGCTGGCTAAGGCCATGCAGGAATCGGGAAAAACATGGGTGGAAGTGTTACCTATCATTCTGATGAAATTACGAGCCACCTGTAATCGTACCACAGGCCTTGCCCCGCATGAACTTATGACAGGACGAGCAATGCAATTGCCAGAAAGCATAATTACGGGAGGGGTGGATGTAGGCCCCTTAAAGGACAAGCTACGGCGATATGTCCAAGAAATGAGTAAACAATTAAAAGAAATGCGGACGCAGGTAAGGTACCGCCAGAGGGAGCAGGACGAGAAGGAATTCCCCTTCCCGTTACCAGAAGTCCCTACAGCGGGAACTAGGGTAATGCTAAAGGTATTACCAACCAAATCAGGCTTTGCTCCCAAATGGAATGGGCCTTACGAAGTTATTATTAGCGGAGATACTTGCGCCTGTCTAGACATACGGGGAAAGGGAGTGTGGAAACATTGGACACAGCTAAAGATATATGAGCCAAAGTCATCCCTGGAGCCTCCTGAGACGGAGACTACCGGGGAGAGTGAAACCACGAAAGAAAAGACTGACTAAATGAATGTAACCAGCATAAAATTAAGATTAAAGTTGTTAAGGTATTGTGTTAAGGACTCAATCTGTAGGGGCGTACAACGCAGATTGAGAATTGATACTGTTTGGTTAAGGCAGAAGGATTACGCTTCGGGGTTACAGAACTCGTACTCGGCCTTGGAAAGGTGACTGCGATTATGCGAGATCTGTTATGGTGTTTGGATCGTTCTGACCTGCTGACATCCAACACCCATTTTAAGTTTTAAGCCTTAATCTACCTCAGAAGGGGTGTGCATAGAAGTTACTAATAATACACCCTTGTATTATTTTCCAGGTCAACATCAGATGATTAATGCCTGATACTTTGATCTGTTTGCCTGTGTGGGCATTTATTTCGTGGCTTATTGCATCGGTTGTGCTTGTGTGCTTTTATCTTAACGCGTTGTTACAAGAGTGTTATCGGGAGGGCCAGAGAAACCATAAGCCAGTTTCAGACAGGCAGTCCTTACTTAAAATTGAAAATGAAGACCGTAATATGTTTAGTTGCGATAATATGCATTGTTACGGTAACCCGGGGTACACGGAGTCCGTTATCCTAACGGGACCCAGCACATTCAATCAAGAGCAGGATCCAAGTAACCCAAGTCCTGGGCTAGATAGTCTAAAAGCCTATAATGGTACATATTTTATATGTGGTCACCGAGCCTATCCATGGTTACCCCGGAATTGGACGGGTTCGTGTTACTTAGGTTATGTGGTACCCTACATTCACCTCTTGAATGAGATTGGGAGACACCACGAATTTAAGAAACACCGGATTAAAAGAGAGCTAGGAGCTTATCAAAGATTTTTTGGTGTAATAAACCCTCCCTATGGAATAATGAACTTAATGGATGAAACAAGGAAGTTGGCAAGGTTAATAGAGGTAGTTGCCAATGTTACTGGGGAAGCTTTAACAGAAATGAGTACTGAAATGGTAGCCATTAGAACAGTAACCCTCCAAAATCGAATGGCCTTAGATTACCTCCTTGCAGCACAAGGAGGAACCTGTGTCTTGATAGGAAGTGAGTGCTGTACTTATCCCTGATAGTTCGGAAAATATCACAAACTTAGTAAACCACATGAAGGATGAAGTGAAGAGAGTCCATACCAATCCGGGAGAAGGATGGTTGGAGTGGCTAGGACTAACAGGATGGGGTTCCTGGATAACGCATGCATTGGCTATCATCGTTGCGATATGTGTTGCAATATGCTGTTTGCTAACTATAGTGCGAGTTTGCTGCAAAATGGCGATGACAGCGACAATGCCAGTCAGTGCGATTCAGGCAGACGAACTATCGCTTATGGAACAAGACAAGACGGACGAATCCGAGCCGCCTGACGTCCCCGGGAAGAGGCAGTGGTTGTAGGAACAACACTGAAGAAAGAGGATTGGTGGTCAGCTGGGCCAAGAAAATCGTGGTCCAGCACCAAAAGGAGGGATTGTTGAGGAGAATTTCAGTATTAAGGACTTTTGCAAAGACTGTCGGGATACTTGACATTAAACTGGTTGACAAAGGGGCCCCCTGAGCTCGCACGTAGGCTGGGTTGAGATAATGCCAGCTGTAGTTTTGTTATTGAACGATTGTGGTCACCTTACAACGAAAAATAGGTTGGACTTCTGCTTATCTTGTCTGCGGCCAGAGGCCCAAATTAACATATGGCCATTGCTGGTTTCAGAATATGTAACCGTTTGCTTAAGAATAGATAACCGTTTTAGATGTCACGGGGTGTCGCTAGGATTATGTAATCAACCGTCTAAGTTGTTTTGACCTCTGTATAAAAGTAAGCGGCTTGAGTGTACAAAACGAGAAGTGTGGCGATTGCACACCGGGTGTATAGCTGCTTCTCCCAGAGCTCTGCAATAAAGCATTCTTTTACTTTGCCATTCACTCGTGGTCAGAGTTTTATTTGACTCCAAAGGCTTCTGTTGGGATCGTGTCGACCTAGAATATCACCTGGTCCACGTAGCCCCAAATTAGCTACAACACTGGGATGGCAGAAATGATGTATGAGGAGAGATTGAGTCGATTGGGCTTATACTCACTGGAGTTTAGAAGAATGAGAGGGGATCTCATCGAAACCTATAAAATTCTAACAGGACTAGACAGAGTAGATGCAGGAAGGAAGTTCCCGATGGCGGGGGAGTCCAGATCCAGGGGTCACAGTCTAAGGATAAGGGGTAAGCCATTTAGGACAGAGAAGAGGAGGAATTTCTTCACCCAGAGAGTGGTGAACCTGTGGAATTCTCTACCACAGAAGGCAGTGGAGGCCAATTCATTAAATATTTTCATGAAGGAGTTAGATATATTTCTTAAGGCTAAAGGGATATGGGGAGAAGGCAGGGACAGGGTACTGAGTTTGGATGATCAGCCATGATCTCATTACATGATAGAACAGGCTTGAGGGGCCAAATGGCCTACTCCTGCTCCTATCTTTTATGTATCTATGATGGTGGGAGACCAGGAAATGGTCAGGAACTAAGCCCACGTAGGGGCTTTCTAGCCACTGTACATGGGGCCTTATAACATCGTAGATAAGGCGAGTCCCATGGTATATGTGGTGAGACTCCTGAAACGCACAAAATGGTATCACATCAAGTTGTTTAACCCCGAGGAGGGGAAATCAAAGGCTAGGGAAAACCAGGGCACGATAATGAGTCTGGTGGATGCGGGTCTTCTTTCCATGGTGTGGGACGATGATGATGACACAGAGAACGGGGCGGCAAGGTGAAGCAGTCGGATGCCACAGCCCAGGGTGCCATGGGCGCCGCCATGGGCGCCTCCTTACTCACCGACCACGAGCCGCAAGAGGCCCCGGCTGGAGAGGTTTTAACCGAGGGCGCTCGATAACGTGGAATGAACTATTACTTTATGTAAATAACGAAAGTCAGACCTATGGAGGAAAAACCTCTCATGGAGAGATGTTGCTTTGTCTGTTTGTCTTAATATAGAAATCAGAAGAAACCGGAGAAGTAAGATGGAGACAACCCTAAGACTGAGCGTGCTCATAATTCTGGTAGGAACGGGACACATGGAGAGAGCAGACACCGAAGTTTCCTTCCTCTATGGCTGCACAGGAGGAAATGGACCCACCGTGACACGGGGGTAGGACAGGGGAGACTGACGGGATGGCTGCTTATTTCCACGAGGGAAGGTGGCCGGGGTGGTTGGCATCAAATTTGACTAGAAACTCCAACCACACCGGTTTCACATTTGGGGAAGCATCCATACTGTGTCCCAAGCTGCAGATCACAGCCACACAGGTTAGGGCGACTGAGGGGAAGCGAGTTTCATTAAAAAGTGAGGGACACATTCCCTTGGGGCGGTGGTTGAGAAAGTTGGACCAGGCCAAGGGTAACAGATCCGCGGACTGGGAGAGATTGGGGGACGACACATACCAACAGATTACGGGGACGAATGGGGGAGTGGAAGTGTGCTGGAACAAGTGGTGGAAGGAGGAGCAGGGCATTTAAGTGTGTGTGTTGAGGGCGGAACGGATGCGTGTGTCGATTGCCTTTTCGCGGCAATGGCAGGACTCCGGGGCCGCGATCGGATGGGATCAGAGTTTGGACTGCTGTGTGATCCCAGACCCTCCCACCACATTAAATGCCACAGAACTCGTTGCACAAGAGAGGAAGCCCCTGCCCACAGGTACAAGGAACAGAGATTAGGTGTCCCGCCACCACACCGGAACCGAGAAACAGGTTAGCGTTGGTCCCAGCCAGAAAGATCGTGTATCATGATGTACCTTATGAGGTAGCGCCGGTCATTTTGAATTTAACCCGAGTGCAGCTGCCCCGGTGGTGTCCGGCAGAAACGGAGAGGCTTTACGAGGCCTTGTTGAAAGTGATGCTCCGCCAGTTTTACGAGCTAAGTTACGGGGATGAGAGTCGGGAAGGTTAAATACATTTAATATGAACAGTCGTGTTGGTTCCGGGAGACACAGGAGAGGGGTTCCACAGCGTTCAGCACAGGATCGTCTCTGATGAACAGTTTGGATGATGCACAGCTGCAGATGCAGGTCATCACTCTAAGGGATCAGCTGTGAAAGATACTGGGGGAGGGTAACGAGCTCGAGGGGTCAGAGTTACGTGAGGACCAGGCTATGACCATATATTTAAAGGAGGTCATAGCCGAGCTGGAGGCGCACACTCAGACGATCAATAGTCTGATCAGGGAGGATCGGAATGCGTCGGCACAGGCAGCTAGAAATGATGCGTGTGTGTTGTACGGTGCGTGGTTGCTGAACGAAGGGCACAGTAATTTGGAGGACCTGCAGCAAGGTCGGGTCCCTTCCTGGGTTAGAAACTGGCAGCTCACCGTGCTGAGCCCGTATGAGAATCTGATGAGCCCGTGTCAACTCCGGCTGGCCTCAGGGGCCTACCCGGTTCCAGTTGATTGTGGCCAGTCCAACCACACAGTAATGGGAATTGTACTCCGAATGCCGGTAATGGGCAGGTCAGAGCGGCCAGCACTGGTATACCAGGTAGAAAACATTGGCGTCCTGAGGAACAAGGTGCACGGGCAGCATAATGGGGCCCCACTGTTCGTAATAAAGTGGGAGCTCGCCATGACCGGCACTGACCTCAAGGGGTGCCAGAGCAGGGGCGCGCACATGGTGTTGTGTCCCCATCACCTTAACGCATTCGACCGACCAGTGTGTGGATTTGAATCGGAAAGTGCACCATGGAGGTGATGGCCCAGAGCCACGTTCCACCACGGGTAGCATACGCAAGCAACAGGACGTACTGCGTCACGATGAGTGTGGACCAGTATCGGGTACACCAGGACACTTGGTGACCTGTCGTCAACAAAGCTTTCTGCTTCAAACCCCACACAGGTTCAGGTGGTGCAAGAGCGCATCATCCCCATTTCAGATTTCACCACGGTACACCTCACGGTGAATGACATGGTACAGGACCTGCAACAATACATAACATGGTTCAGTATTGGTGGGAGAAAAGGTGATGGGTTTTGGGTATATAAGGAGCCATTCGCGGGCTGCTCTTGCTCTCTCTTCTCCTCAGCATCAATCTACAGCGAGTCTCCCAAGAGAGGCCCGGCTCGACGGAACACTGCCAGAAGCTGAGCGTTGCTCGTCATCCCTCATCAATGGACCGCGACTCAAACTGGAACTTGGATACCACGTCAGCGGTACGGAACCAGGAGCGAGACGTACAGGAAGAAGCTGCAAGCAAGACAACGGGCAATCGGGGTGAGCATATTGCCTGCGCCGACACATCCACAAGATCACTTAGCTGTGTGAGGGGGTGATTGTAAGTCCCAACCAACCCTTAGAGGGGTTTCGTGCTGGGGTCCTGTGTTAGCTTATTTCACGGGAGGGTTCTTTTATCAGACCATGGTAATTTAGCACGGTATGGCTTGTTGGACAAGCCAGGGTTGTATTGTTTTGTACTGTTACGAGTGTTGTTAATCCTATTGAACACAATACGGTTGAGCTCAAATGGGTGTCCAAGTCTGATCTGTCCATATAATCCCTATCGTCCAGAACTTGTAGTAAGAGGTGTGTTTTCGGTGCGCCCGAGAAAATCACTTACAGAGGGCAAGGTGTTCGAGAGTGGAATGAGGCTGGGAGAAGATTTGGGAATCGCAGGAAATGGGAAGAGGAAACTGGTGCAGGGAATCTCTGTGCCTAATAACACATTCAGAAAGGTACTGAGATAAGACCGGTGTCCCAGAGAGCCAGCACTGTGACTGTTCAGGTTTACGGTATCTCCCTTGAACAGGGTTCTTCATGCAGATTGGAAATCGACATCCATTGCATCAGATGTGGAGATCGGGCAGGAAAGTGGAATTGAGGTGGAAGATCAGCCATGATCTTAGTGAATGCCGGAGTATGGCCCAGTCCTGCTCCTTATTTTGCTGTTAATTAGACCCACAGGCCATTTGATGCGACCGTGTAAAGGGGGATTTAGTCTTTATCTAATGCGTGCTTCCTCTATCTCGGTTTTTTCTCTCTTTCACTATCTGCCGCATTTTGTCTCTCTCTCTGTCTCGTCCCTCTGCCTCTGTTTCCTTCTGTGTCATTGGCTCTATCTCTCCCCACCTTGTTTTCTCTCTCTCATTCACCTTTGCTCTCTCTCTCTCTCTCCCTTCTCTAGCTCTCTCATTTCTCTCTGCCTCGCTGTCTCTGACCCTTTATCTTCACTGCCTCTTGGGCCCTCTTTCTGCCTCACTCTCAGTCCTCATCTCTCCACCTGTATTGCTTCTCTCTGCCATATTAGCTCACTTGCACTCCCTCATTTTGCTTTAAGTCTCTCTCTATTTTACTGACTATTTCCCCTCACTCTAGCCATCTCTCCTTTTCTCTATCGTTTATTTTTCTCACACTCACTTCTCTCTTTTGTCTCCCCCTCTCTCTGCACCTTTATCTCTCTCCCTGCCTCTCACTCCCAGTTTCTCCATTTCTCTGTCTCCCAGTTTCTCGTTTTCTCTCTTTCTATGTCCAGGTCTACCTTCTCAGGCTAGATTCCTGATGTAACAGGACTGTCCAAACACTTTAACACTTAGCCCAGCCTGTGCTCTGAGCACATTGCATGAGCTGATCACACCTTCTGCAACCCCAGTTTTAAAATGAGCTGTCTAGGATGTGCCAGGCCCCAGCAGGGGCTTGGAGTCCTGCAAGATTTCACTGTTAATCTAGAGGGAAGCTTGCTTTGGGTTCTAACCTCTGCCTCCACGTCTCATCCAGCCCCATTCCTGAACACATTGTATTACATTTCATCGTCCAGTTACATATCCGCCTGCTTATGTATACATGCCTCCGATGTGCTCCTCTCTGTAAATCTAATGGGCCTTGTTTTTCCTTTTTGACAGGCTCTTTCTTTAATTAGAGTCATAGTTATACAGCACAGAAAGAGGCCCTTCGGCACATAGGGCTTGATGGACAGCGCAGACCCGATCTATTGTAATCCCATTTTCCAGCACTTGGTCCATAGCCTTCTATTCTATGGCGCTTCAAGTGCTCATTGAAATGCTTCTTGAATGTTGTGAGGGTTCCTGCCTCTACCACGCTTTCAGGCAGTGAGTTCCAGATTCCAACCACCCTCTGGGTGAACACGTTTTCCCTCAAATCCCCCCTAAACCTCCTGCCCCTTACCTTGAAACTATGCCCCCCTGGTTATTGACCCCTCTACTAAGGGAAACAGTTCCTTCCTATCTATCCTATCTATGCCCCTCATAATTTTGTACACCTCAATCAGGTCCCCCCTCAGCCTTCTCTGTCCTGCTGCCTTCAGGGATCTATGTACATGCACACCAAGGTCCCACTGGTCCTCTGTCCATCCTAGGGTCCTACCATTCATTGTGTATTCCCTTGCCTTGTTAGTCCTCCCAAAATGCATCACCTCACACTTTTCAGGGTTACATTCCATTTGCCACTGTTATGCCCATCTGACCAACCCATCTATATCGTCCTGTAGCCTGAGGCTTCCCTCCTTGGTATTTACCACTCCACCAATTTTCGTGTCATCTGCGAACTTACTGATCATACCGCCTACGTTCATATCTAAATCATTAAATTACACTATAAACAGCAAGCGACCCAGCTCTGATCCCTGCAGTACACCACTGGACACAGGCCTCCAGTCACAATAAACAACCTTCGACCATCACCCTCTGGCTCCTGCCACTAACCCAATTTTGGATCCAATGTGCCAACTTTCCCTGGATACCATGGGCTCTTAATTTCTTGACCAGTCTCCCAAGTGGGATTTTGTCAAAAGCCTTACTGAAGTCCATGTTGACTACATCAACTGCACTACCCTCATCCACACACCAAGTCACTCCCTCGAAAAATTCAATCAAATTGGTCCCTCGAAAAATTCAATCAAATTGGTTAGGCATGATCTCCCCCTGACAAAGCCATGCTGACTAACCTTGATTAATCCTTGCCTCTCCAAGTGGAGACTAATTCTGTCCCTCAGAATTCTTTCCAATAACTTCACTGGCCTGTAATTCCCTGGTTTATCCCTACAACCCTTCTTGAATAATGGTGCTACATTAGCTGTCCTCCAGTCCTGCACAGGAGGGGAGGTGAAAGAGTGGGAGAGCAATAGTGATAGGGGATTCTATTGTAAGGGGAACAGATAGACGTTTCTGTGGCCGCAGACGTGACTCCAGGATGGTATGGTGCCTCCCTGGCGCCTGGGTCAAGGATGTCACTGAATGGCTGCAGGGCATTCTGAAGGGGGAGGGTATACAGTCGGAGGTCATGGCTCACATTGGTACCAACGACATCGGTAGAAAGGGATGAGGTCCTGCAACAAGAATTTAGGGAGCTAGGTAGCAGATTACAAGCAGGACCTCAAAGGTTGTAATCTCTGGATTACTCCCGGTGCCACGTGCTAGTGAGCATAGGAATAGGAGGATAGAGCAGATGAATGCGTGGCTAAAGTGTTGGTACAGGAGGGAGTGCTTTAGTTTCGGATCACTGGGGCTGTTTCTGGGGATGGTGGGACCGGTACAAGTCGGATGGGTTGCACCTGAATCGGAACGGGACCAACATCTTTGCAGGGAGGTTTGCTAGTGCTGGTGGGGGTTTAAACTAACTTGGCAGGGGGATGGTGTACGGAGTGGAGCTACAGTAAGGGGTGATGCACAGCCAAATATAGTGGGGAAAAAAGGTCAGTCTGGCAGACAGAGCAAATGTGTAACGGCACAAGGGAGTATGGCAAGACTGGATGGCATTTATTATAATGGAAGGAGTCTTGCAAGTAAGGTAGATGAATTGAAGGTGTTGATGAACACATGGGAGTATGATATTGTTGCTATCACAGAGACATGGTTGAGGGAGGGGCAGGACTGGCAGCTCAATATTCCGGGGAATAGAATCTTCAGGCGAGACAGAGGGAGGTGTAAAAGAGGAGGGGGTATCGCAATATTAATCAAGGACTCAATTACTGCTGTAAGGAGGGATGATATAAGAACATAAGAACATAAGAAATAGGAGCAGAAGTAGGCCAATCGGCCCTTCGAGCCTGCTCCACCATTCAATAAGATCATGGCTGATCTGATCCTAACCTCAAATCTTCTATCACGCTGCATCCACCCGAACCCATGTGATCTCCCGGGAGAGGCGAAAAACCAGATAAAGACCCAATGGCCAATTTGGGAGAAAAAAATCTGGGAAATTCCTCTCCGACCCATCTAGGCGATCGAAATTCTTCCAGGAGATCACTCTGTCCCTATATTTTCTACAGTACTTACCTTCTGTAAAGGCGATCTCCACCCCAGCCAGGAACAGGAATAAAACCATCTCCTGAAATCTAACAGAAGCAGGTTCCTCTAATGAGGCCATATGGGTAGAATTTAAAAACAAAAAGTGGGCAAGCACTCTGCTCGGAGTGTACTATAGGCCCCCAAAAAGTCAGGAAGAGATAGAGGAACAGATATGTAGGCAAATCTCAGAGAAGTGTAGAAATAATAGGGTAATAAAGCAGGGGATTTCAACTTCCCCAATATTAACTGGGATAGTCAAAGTGTGTGAGGCTTAGAGGGTGTGGAATTCTTAAAGTGCGTCCAGGAGAGCTTTGTGACCCAGCATGTAGAAAGTCCTACGAGAGGGGGCGGTACTGGACCTAATTCTAGGGAATGTAGCCGGGCAAATGGTAGAAGTGTTAGTAGGGGAGAGCATTTTGGTGACAGTAACCATAATTCAGTGAGATTTCAGGTAGTCATGGAAAAGGACAAAGATGGACCGGAAATAAAAGTTCTAAATTGGGGGAAGGCCGATTTTAACATGATAAGGCAGGATCTGGCCAAAGTGGACTGGGTTCAGCTACTTGTAGCAAAATCCACATCAGAGCAGTGGGCGCCTTTCAGAAAGGTAATACAGAGAGTAGAATGGCAACATGTTCCCATAAAGGTGAAGGGTGGGACCAACAAGCCCAGGGAACCCTGGATGTCAAGGGATATACGAGAATAGATTAGGAAAAAAAGGGAGGATGTTGTCAGATACACAGGACTAAAAACAGTGGAAGCCCTAGAGGAGTATAGAAAGTGCAGGGGACTACTTAAAAAAGAAATTAGGAGAGCGAAGAGGGGGCATGAAAAAAAACTGAACGGCAAAATAAAGGAAAATCCCAAGGTGTTTTATAAGTATATTAAGGGCAAGAGGAGAACCAGGGAAAGAGTAGGGCCCATTAGGGACCAAAGTGGCAATCTGTGTAGAGCCAGAATATGTAGGTGAGGTTTTAAATTAATATTTTGCATCTGTTTTTACTATGGAGAAGGACGATGTAGGCATAGAAATCAGGCAGGGGGATGGTGATATACTTGAACAAATTAGAATTGAGAGGGAGGAGGTACTAGCGGTTTTAACGGGCTTAAAAGTGGATAAATCCTCAGGCCCAGACGAGATGTATCCCAGGCTGCTGTGTAAGGCAAGGGAGGAGATTGCAGGGGCTCTGACACAAATTTTCAGAACCTCTCTGGCCACAGGGGATGTGCCAGAGGACTGGAGAAGAGCTAACGTAGTACCATTATTCATGAAGGGTAGTAGGGATAAACCAGGGAATTACAGGCCAGTGAGCCTAACATCAGTGTTGGGGAAGTTATTGGAAAAAATTCTGAGGGACAGAATCAGTTTCCACTTGGAGAGGCAAGGATTAATCAAGGATAGTCAGCATAGCTTTGTCAGGGGGAGATCATGCCTGACCAATTTGATTGCATTTTTCGAGGGGGTGACTAGGTGTGTGGATCAGGGTAGTGCAGTTGATGTGGTCTACATGGACTTCAGTAAGGCTTTTGAAAAAGTCCCGCATGGGAGACTGGTCAAGAAGGTAAGAGGCCATGGGATCCAGGACAACTTGGCACAATGTATCCAAAATTGGGTTAGTGGCAGGAGGCAGAGTGTGATGGTCGAGGGTTGTTTTTGTGACTGGAAGCCTGTATCCAGTGGTGTACTGCAGGGATCGGTGCTGGGTACTTTGCTGTTTGTAGTGTACATTAATGATTTAGCTATGAATGTAGGAGGTATGATCAGTAAGTTCGCAGATGACACGAACATTGGTGGAGTGGTAAATAGTGAGGAGGGAAGCCTCAGGCTACAGGACGATATAGGTTAGACGGGCAGAACAGTGCCAAATGGAATTTAACCCTGAACAGTGTGAGGTGATGCATTTTGGGAGGACTAACAAGGCAAGGGAATACACAATGAATGGTAGGACCCTAGGGAGGATAGCGATCAGAGGGACCTTGGAGTGCATGTACATAGATCCATGAAGTCAGCAGGACAGGCAGATAAGGCATATGGGATAATTGCCTTCATTAGCTGAGACATAGAATATATGAGCCGAGAGGTTATGATGGAGCTGTACAAAACACTAGTTAGGCCACAGCTGGAATACTGTGTGCAGTTCTGGTCGTCACACTATAGAAAGGATGTGATTGCATTGGAGAAGGTGCATAGGAGAATCACCAGGATGTTATCTGGGCTGTAGCGCTTCAGCTATGAAGAGAGACTGGACAGGCTGGGGTAGTTTTCCTTAGAGCAGAGAAGGCTGAGGGGGGGACCTGAATGAGGTGTAAAAAATTATGAGGGGCATAGATAGGGTAGATAGACAGGACCTTTTCCCCTTAGCAGAGGGGTTAATAAACAGGGGGCGTCGTTTCAAGGTAAGCCGCAGGCGGTTTAGAGGGGATTTCATGGAAACCTTTTTCACCCAGAGGGTGGTTGGAATCTGGAACTCACTGCCTGAAATGGTGGTAGAGGCAGGAACCCTCACAACATTCAAGAAGCATTTAGATTAGCACTTGAAACGCCATAGCATACAAGGCTACGGACCAAGTTCTGGAAAATGGGATTAGAATAGACGGCTTGATGGCCAGTGCGGACATGGGCCGAAGGGCCTCTTTCTGTGCTCTATAACTCTATGATTCTATGATTCCCCTAGCATCTCCCCTGTGGCCAGAGACGTTCTGAAAATTTGTGTCAGAGCCCCTGCAATCTCCTCCCTTGCCTCACACAGCAGCCTGAGATACATCTCTTCTGGGCCTGGGGAATTATCCACTTTTAAGCCCACTAAACTGCTAGTACCTCCTCCCGCTCAATGATAATTTGTTCAAGTATATCACAATCCCCCTGCCTGATTTGTATGCCTACATCGTCCTTCTCCATAGTGAACACAGATGCAAAATATTCATTTACAACCTCACCTACATCTTCTGGCTCTACACACAAATTGCCACTTAGGAACCTAATGGGCCCTACTCTTTCCCTAGTTATCCTCTTGCCCTTAATATACTTAAAACACCTTGGGATTTTCCTTTTTTTTGCCCCCTCTTAGCTCTCCTAATTTCTTTAAGAACCCTCCTGCACTTTCTATACTCCTCTAGGGTTTCCACTGTTTTTACTCCTTTGTATCTGCCAAAAGCCTCCCTTTCTTTCCTAATCCATTCTTGCCTATCCCTTGACATCCAAGGTTCCCTGGGCTTGTTGATCCCACCCTTGACCTTTACAGGAATATGTTGGCATTGTACTCTCTTTCCTTTCTGAAAGACTCCCACTGCTCTGATGTGGATTTTCCTAGAAGTAGCTGATCCCAGTCCATTTTGGCCAGATCCTGCCTTATCATATTAAAATCGGCCTTCCCCCAATTTAGAACCTTAATTTCTGGTCCATCTTTGTCCTTTTCCATGACTACCTTAAATCTCACCGAATTATGGTCACTGTCATCAAAATGCTCTCCTACTGACACTTCTACCACTTGCCCGGCTACATTCCCTAGAATTAGGTCCAGTACTGCCCCCTCTCTTGTAGGACTTTCTACATGCTGGGTCACAAAGCTCTCCTGGATGCACTTCAAGAATTCCACACCCTCTAAGCCTTTCAGACTCTGACTATCCCAGTTAATATTGGGGAAGTTGAAATCCCCTACTATTATTACCCTATTAGTTCTACACTTCTCTGAGATTTGCCTACATATCTGTTCCTCTATTGACCCCTGACTGTTTGAGGGCCTATAGTGCACTCCCAGCAGAGTGCTTGCCCCCTTTTTGTTTTTAAGTTCTACCCATATGGCCTCATTAGAGGAACCTGCTAAGATATCATCCCTCCTTACAGCAGTAATTGAACCCTTGATTAATATTGCGACACCCCCTCCTATTTTACACCCCCCACTGTCTCGCCTGAAGATTCTATACCCCAGAATATTGAGTTGCCAGTCCTGCCCCTCCCTCAACCATGTCTCTGTGATAGCAACAATATCATACTCCCATGTGTTCATCAACACCCTCAATTCATCTACCTTAGTCGCAAGACTCCTTGCATTAAAATAAATGCCATCCAGCCTTGCCATTCTCCCTTGTGCCGTTACATATTTGCTGTGCCTTCCAGACTGACTTGTTTTTTCCACTATATTTGGTTGTGCATCACCCCCTACTGTAGCTCCACTCCATACACCATCCCCCTGCCAAGTTAGTTTAAACCCGCACACCCGCCCCACAACAGCACTAGCAAACCTCCCTGCAAAGATGTTGGTCCCGTGCCGGTTCAGGTGCAACCCATCCGACTTGTACTGGTCCCACCATCCCCAGAAACAGCCCCAGTGATCCGAAGCTAAAGCCCTCCCTCCTGCACCAACACTTTAGCCACGCATTAATCTGCTCTCTCTTCCTATTCCGACACTAGCACATGGCGATGGGTGTATTACACCCTTTGACGTCCAGCTTTTTAATTGTCTGGTCATTTTTTATGTTATCGAATATTTGAATAATTGGCAAGCGATATCTGCTGAGTGTATTTCCAGAGGACACCGATGCCGCAGGGGAGCAGGGATCCCAGCCAGGTTAAAATAACACTGGAAATGTTATTCTGCAGACCACCTAACAGTGGGAAGGAATTGGAGGGAAAATATGTGTGCAAATCTATAAAATGTATAAAATACATATAATCATGGGAGATTTTAAGGACACCAAATAATCTGGTAAGGAGAGGGTAGGGAAATTGGAAAAGGGAATGGAGTATTTACAGTGTGTTCAGGACTCCTTTTTTACCCAGTACGTAAGGAGCCCAACAAGAGAGGAATCACTGATGGATCTATAATGGGTGATTAACCAGAGCACATAAGGGAAGTGAAATTAGGTGAAAATCTAGGCTATATCGATCACAACATAATAAGTTTGAAGGTAATGATTCAGAAGGACAAAAATAATAGATTGGAAAAAGATGATTTTGAGGTGATGGAAATGGAACAAGGGAAGATAAACTGCAATAGAATATTGACAAAGCAAGAACAGCAGTGGAAAATATTTTAAAAGGATATCAAAAGAGTTCAGGAGAAATATATTCCACTAAAAACCAAGAACAAACTAGCCAATAATGAAATGCCATGGATGAATAAATAAATGAAGGCAAAATTAAAATTGAAGGAAAAGGCAGACACTGAGTACAGTGACAATAAAGGAGAGGATGACAAAAGGGAATAGGAGGCGGTTGGGAAAGAAGAAAAAAACAATTAGGAAGGAGAAAAAGAAGTACGACATCAAATTATTATGGAATATAAAAATAAATAGTAAAGCATTCTACAGACACTTAGAACAAAAGGTAAATCCGGATAGGGACAGGCCCACTGACTGATGCACAAGATAAACTCACAGGTAATGACCGTGAAATGGCAGAAATATTGGAGAATTGCTTTGCCTCTGTTTATACCAGCTAGACTAACAAGGTGGATATGACATTACAAGATGAGATGAAAAGAGCTATGAAGACATTTAAAATAGAAAGGGGAAATAATTCATAAACTAGCAAAAGTTAGAGTGGATAAAACCCCGATACCAATAGAAGCAAGGGAAGAGAGAGCAGAGGCACCATTATATAGACTTTACAGATTTACAGATGGCACCAAATTCGGGCGTATAGTTAGTTCTGAGGAGGACTGTGACAAAATACAAGAAGATGTTAATAAACTGGCGGGTTGGTGTGTAAATGGCCAATCAATTTCAATGTAGGTAAATGTGAGGTGGTGCATTTTGTTAGGAAGAATAAGGAGGCCGCGAACTCCTTGGTAAATAACTGTCTAAATGGGGTAGAGGATCAAAGGGATCTAGAGGGACAGATGCACAAATCATTAAAAGCAGCTTAACAAGGCCATGAAAATGCAACAAAGCACTGGGGTTAATTTCTAGTGTAAGAGAATTGCAAAGCAGAGAAGTTATGTTAAACGTATATACAACACACTTGGAGCACTGTGCACAGCTCTAGTCTTCATATCACAAAAAGGACATCGAGGCACTGGAGCAGGTGCAAACATTTTTTACAAGCGTGATACCAGAACTGAGAGGTTCTAAGTATCCAGAATGACTGAACATGCTGGAGCACTTTCTCTACAAAATAGAAGGCTGTGTGGTGACGTAATAGAGATCTTTAAAACTATGAAGGGGGCTTGATCGGTTAGATGTAGAGCAGATGTTTCCACTTGTGAGGGTTCCAAAACTAGGGGTCATCAATATAAGATAGTCATCAATAAATCCAATAAGGAATTCAGGAGAAACCTCCTTACCCAGAGAGTGGTGAGAATGTAGAGCTTGCTCGCACATGGAGTAGTTGAGGGGAATAGCAGAGTGCCTTTAAGGGGAAGCTAGATAAGTACATGAGGAAGAAATGAATAGAAGGTGGGTGTAGGCTCATGTGCAGCATAAACACCAGCATGGACCTATTGTCTGAATGGCCTGTTTCTGTGCTGTAAATATTATGTAATTCTATGCTGTATTCTGGAAAGACCAAGTACAGCTCTCGAAACAATGTTCAGCAATGGGCTGGGTGTCAGAGGGTCAAAACTCCGAACTTTCACCCCTACCGAGCTGAAGGTTTTGTGTAAAATGAATGTGGGGAGTTCAAACACAGTCCTTGGTGAGAGGTCAGATTTGTACCACACTAGGCCTTAAATTGGCAGACTGGCTGTTACGTGCTGAACAAGTGCCTTCAGCATAAGAAATAAGAGCAGGAGTAGGCCATACGGCCCCTCGAGCTTGATCCACCATTCAATAAGCTTATGGTTGATCATCGACCTCAACTCCATTTTCACGCCTGATCTCCGTATCCCTTGATTCCCCTAGAGTCCAAAAATCTATATATCTCAGTCTTGAATGTACTCAAAGACTCAGAATGCACAGCCCTCTGGGGCAGAAAATTCCAAAGATTCACAACGCTCTGAGTGAAGAAATTCCTCCTCATCTCACTCTTAAATGTCCTACCCCTAGTTCTAGACACTCCAGCCAGGGGAAACAACCTCTCAGCATCTGCCCTGTCAATCCCCTTCAGAATCTTGTATGTTTCAATGAGATCACCCCTCATTCTTCTAAACACCAGAGAGCATAGGCCCATTCTACACAATCTCTAATCATAGGACAGCCCTCTCATCCCAGGAATCAATCTAGCGAACCTTCGTTGCAACGCCTCCAAGTCAAGCATATCCTTCCTTAGATAAGGAGCCTGTTCAATACCTCTCTCTCCGACACTGATTTCAATCCACTTACAACCTTAACCCTCTCCTACTCATTCTGCATGTGTCTGTCTGTAATTTGTGTGTTTCTCTGTCCATCTGATGTGTCTCCGTGTGTGTGTGTGTGCCTGTGTGTTTCTGTATGTGTGTATTTGTGTCCCTGTGTATGTAAGTCTATATTTGTGTGTATCTATAGACACAAACACCTTTACCTGACACAAACACCTTTACCTAACAAAAATCTATCAACCTCTGTTTTGAACTATTGAAATGACCCCTAGACTCAACAGCTTTTTGGGGTAACCGTTTGGGGTAAGAGTTGCACCACACCTGGTTTGAAGAAGTGCTTCCTGACATCACCCTGGAACAGACTTTTTACAATGTAATTGTTATGCCCTCTTGTTCTAGACTCTCTCTGCCATTTTGACTACCTTCATTGAGTTTTTTGACGAGGTAGTAGCCGATGGATGAGGGCAATTCTGTTGATGCTGTGTTTATGGACTTTAAAAAGTCCTTTGATGAAGTACCACGGAATAGGCTTGTTAGCAAACTGAAGCCCGTGGGATAAAAGGGGCAGTAGCAGCATGGATACAAAATTGTCTAGCAGATAGACAACAGAGTTGTGCTGACTGACTGACTGACTGACTGACTGTCTTTCTGACTGGAGGGAGGGCGACAATGATGTTCCACAGGGTTCCGTACTAGGATAACTGCTATTTTTGATATACATTAATTGCTTGGAAATAGGGGTATAGGGCACAATTTTGAAATTTTCAGCTGACTCAAAACTTGCAAGTGTGGAAAACAGTGAGGATGATACAGGTAGACTATCCTTTATCCGAAAACCTCGGGACCAGCCGTGTTTCGGTTTTTGGAGAATTTCGGATTTCGGAAGGTGGGTCGGCAGGGGTCCGCGGGGGGTCGTGCGCACGACCCCACCGCGGACCCCCGCCGACCCCCCCGCGGACCCCCGCCGGCGCCGACCCCGACCCCCGCCGACTTACGGTCGGGGTCGGCGGGGGTCGGGGCCGGCAGGGGTCCGCGGGGGGGTCGGCGGGGGCGCACGACTTAGGCTGACGCTCAGCGTAAGTCGGCGGGGGTCGGCGGGGTGTCGTGTGCACAACTTACGCTGATGCTCAGCGTAAGTCGGCGGGGGGGGGGCCGGGGCCGGCGGGGGTCCGCGGGGGGGTCGGCGCCGGCGGGGGTCCGCGGGGGGTTGTGCGCACGACTTACGCTGACCGAAAAAACCTTCGGTTTTTAGAGGGTTTCGGTTTTCGGAAGTCCGGATAAAGGGTAGTCTACCTGTAGTAGTAGACTTGAAGAGGACATTGACAGCCTGGTGGAACGGACGGACACATGGCAACAACAACTCCATGTGTTTATATATTATTTATATAGCACCTTTAACATAGTAAAACATCACAAGGCGCTGCAGAGAAGCGTTTGAAAACAAAGATTGGCACCGAGCCAAATAAGGAGAAATGAGGGCAGATGACCAAAAGCTTGGTCAAAGATGTAGGTTTTAAGGAGCGTCTTAAAGGTGGAAAGAGTGGTAGAGAGGCGAAGCGGTTAATGGAGGGAATTCCAGAGCTTTGGGCCTTGGCAGCTGAAGGTACGGCCACCAATGGTGGAGTGATTATAATCGGGGATTCTCGAGGCCAGAATTAAAGGAGTGCAGATAACTTGGCGGAGCAGGGGGGTGGGGGTTGTATTGCTGGAGGAGATTACAGATAGGGAGGGGCGAGGCCATTAAGAGATGTGAAAACAAGGATGCACATTTGAAAATCGAGACATTGCTTAACCAGGAGCCAATGTTGGTCAGCGAGCACCGGGGTGATAGGTGAATGGGACTTCGTGTGAGTTTGGACACGGGCAGCTGAGTTTTGTTCTTCCTGATGGCATGGATATTTGTTAGGAAACTCATTTTGGCGTCAGATATGACTCCAAGGTTGTGAACAGTCTCGTTCAGCCTCAGATAGTTGTCGGGGAGAGGGATGGAGTCGGTAGCTAGGGAACGGAGTTTGTGGCGGGGACCAAAGGCAATGGCTTCAGTCTTCCCAATATTCAATTGTAGGAAATTTCTGCTCCATCCAGTACTGGATATCATACAAGCATCCTGACAATTTAGAGACAGTGGAGGGGTCGAGAGCGGTGGTGACACAGAGCTGGGTGTCGTCAGCGTGCATGTGGAAACTGACTGTGTATTCATATGATGTCGCTGAGTGGCAGCATGAAGATGAGAAATAGGAGGGGGCCAAGGATTGATCCTTGGGGGACACCATATGTAACAGTGCGGGAGCGGGAAGAGAAGCCATTGCAGGTGATTCTCTGTCTGCGACTCGATAGATAAGAATGGAACCAGGCAAGTGCAGACCAAACCAGTTGGACGATGGTGGAGAGGTGTTGGAAGAGGATTGTGTGGTCAACCGTGTCAAAGGTTGCAGACTGGTTGACCACGACGAGAAGGATAGTTTACTTTTGTCGCAGTCACATACGATGTGACTTTGATAAGAGCCGTTTTGGTACTGTAGCAGGGGCGGAAAACTGATTACAGGCATTCAAACGTGTTCCGGGAAAGATGGGTATGAGTTTGGGAGGTTCAATAACTTTGGAGTCGAATGGGAGGTTGGAGATGGGGCATTAGTTTGCGAGGACGGAGGGGTCAAGGGTTGTTTTTTTGAGGAGAGGGGTGATGACGGCAGATTTGAAGGGGAGGGGGGACAGTATCAGCGGAGAGGGAACCGTTAACAATATCAGCTAACATGGGAGCCAGGAAAGGAAGTTGGGTGGTCAGCAGTTTAGTGAGCCTGTACCATTCAATGAGATCATGGCTGATCTGCACATTGGCCCATATCATTTAATACCTTAGTTAACAAAATGCGATCAATCTCCGATTTAAAATGAACAATTGATCTAGGATCAATTACTATTTGGCGGAAGAGAGTTCTAAACTTCTACCACCCATTATGTGTAGAAGTGTTTCCTAATTTCACTCCTGAAAGGTCTGGTTCACATTTGTAGACTATGCCCCATCGTCCTAGAATTCCCAACCAGTGGAAATAGTTTCTCTCTCTCTCTCTCTCTCTACCCTATCTGTTCCCCTTAATATCTTAAAAACTTCAATCTTAACCTTCTAAATTCGAGGGAATACAACCCTGGTTTGTGTAATCTCTCCTCGTAACAACCCTTGGAGTCCGGGTATCATTCTGGTAAACCTACACTGCACTCCCTCCAAGGCCAATATATCCACCCTAAGGTGTCGAGCCCAGAACTGCTCACTGTACTCCAGGTGTGGTCTAACCAGGGCTTTGTATAGCTGCAGCATAACTTCTACCCCTCTGTACTCTGGCCCTCTAGATATAAAAGCCAGCATTCCATTAGCCTTTTTGATTATTTTCTGTACCTGTTCATGACATTTTAATGATCTTTGTAGCTTGACCCCCAAGTCTCTTTGGACCTCCACTGTTTTTAGCTTTTCACCATTCAGAAAGTACCCTGTGCTATCCTTTTTAGGTCCAATGTGAATGACCTCACATTTGACTACATTGAAAGCCATTTGCTACATTTTTGCCTATTCACTTAATCTGTTGATATCACTTTGTAATTTTATGCTTTCATCTACACTGCCTACAATGCTGCCTATTTTGTGTTATCACAAATTTGGATATGACTTTCTATGCCATCATCTAAGTCGTTAATTAATAATGTGAATAGTTGAGGCCCCAACACAGATCCCTGCGGGACACCACTAGTCACATCCTGCCAATTTGAGTACCTACCCATTATCCCTACTCTCTGTCTCCTGTTGCTCAGCTAATTTCCTAACTAGGTCAATAATTTGCAATGAATTCCTACTATCACCAAATTCTTCCACGCTACTTGTAATCCACTTTCTTTTATGTTGCAAGACAAACGCTCAATTCCAATCTGGTGATTTCTTGCCTTCCTTACCGAATAACTACCAGTGCATTCCTACTCTCACCAAATTCTTCCACTCTGCTTGTGTGAAAGATCCAGTGACGGATTCCCACCAGCCCGAGCTCGCCACGTTCTCACTGAATGAAACCTTCCTTCACGGGAAGCAGGCTCTGTTTGATTGTTTAGGCCCCGTCACCCCTGACCCTGTATTACTGCTGTCAGAATAATGGGCTGTACTCAGAAATAAAACTTACTGCATTGATCCGTGTGTTGTTTCTCTTTAGGATCAGTGTGTCCAATGACAAGGTGTTCGGGGCTGGAATGAGGTTAGGGGAAGATTTGGAAATCGCAGGAAATGGGAAGAGGAAACTGCTGCAGGGAATCTTTGCAAGTGCCTAATAACACATTCAGAAAGGTACTGAGATAAGACAGGCGTCCCAGAGTGTCAGCACTCTGACCGTTCGGGGTTCAAGATATCTCACTTTAACAGGTTTCTTCAGGCAGATTGGAAATAGACCGTTTGATGGGACAGTGTGGGGGCAGATTTACTGTCTACGATAGCAAAATACTGCGGATGCTGGAAATTCGAAATAACAGAAAACGCTGGAAAAAACTCAGCAGGCCAGGGCAGCATCCGTGGAGAGAGAAACAGAGTTAACGTTTCAGGTCGATGACCCTTCAGAACTAGAAAAAAGCAGGCAAGGGAATAGATTTTAAAGCCAGTTGGGGGCTGGGAAAAGGGGAGGGGATGAAAGAACAAAAGGGAATGTCAGTGATAGGATAGAAAGCAGGAGAGATAAAGAGATATTCAAGGCGAGAGGAGGTGGTGATGGGACAGGTAAAGGAACAAAGGATGGCTCCAGATGAAGTGTGAATGGCTCTGGCAGAATGAAGGACAGCTGCCATGTGGGAGGGAAGAAAAGGCCAGACGAAAGTGTGGATTAAAAAAAATGTATTATGTAATATATATGTGATAGGGGCCGAGGTTATGATCTGAAATTGTTGAACTTAATGTTGAGTCCAGAGGGCCGTGGTGTGGCTAATCGAAAGATGAGGTGCTGTTCCTCGAGCGTACGTGGGCCGTGGTGTGGCTAATCGAAAGATGAGGTGCTGTTCCTCGAGCGTACGTGGAGCTTCCATGGAACAATGCAAGAGGCCGAGGACGGTGAGGTCTGAGTGGGAGTAAGGTGGAGAATTAAAGTGACAGGCCAACGGGAGCTCGGGGTCCCCCTTATGGACTGAATGGAGGTGTTCCGCAAAGCGGTCACCCAATCTGTGTTTGGTGTCTCCAATGTAGAGGAGACCACATCACGAGCAGCTAATACAGTATACTAAATTGCAGGAAGTACAAGTAAATCGCTGTTTCACCTCGAAGGGGTGTTTGGATCCCTGGACAGTGGGAAGGGGGGAGGTATAAGGGCATGTGTTTTATCTCCTGCACTTGCACAGGAAGGTGCCAGGGGAAGGGGCACTGGGGATGGTAGAGAAGTGGACTAAGGTGTCGCGGAGGGAGCGGTCCCTACGGAACGCTGAATGGGGCGGTGAGGGGAAGATGCGTTTGGAGGTGAGATCACGCTGGAGGTGGCGGATATGGCAGAGGATGATCCGTTGAATGTGGAGGCTGGTGGGGTGAAAGGTGAGAACAAGGGGAATTCTGTCGTGGTTCCGGGAGGGAGGGGCAATGGTGAGGGCAGAAGTGCGGGAGATAGAACGGACACGGTCGAGGGACGTGTCAACCACAGCAGAGGGGAATCCTTGGTAGAGGGAAAAGGAAGACATGTCGGAAGCACTGGTATGGAAGGTGACATAGTCAGAGCAGATGCAGCGGGGATGGAGAAACTGGGAGAATGGAATAGAGTCCTTACAGGAGGTGGGGTGGGAGGATGTGTAGTCCAGGTAGCTGTGGGAGTCAGTGGGCTTATAGTGAATGTTTGTCAACCTATCGCCAGAGATGGAGACGGAGAAGTCGCGGAAGGGAAGAGTCGGAGATGGACCATGTGAAGGTGAGGGAAGGGTGGAAATTGGAAGCCAAGTGAATGAAATTTTCTAGTTCAGGGCGAGAGCAGGAGACGGCACTGATACAGTCATCAATGTACCAGAAAAAGAGGTGAGGGAGGGGACCTGCGTAGGACTGGAACAAAGAGCATTCCACATATCCCACGAAAAGGCAGGCATAGCTAGGACCCATGCGGGAACCCATAGCAACACCTTTGATTTGGAGGAAATGAGTGGAGTCAAAGGAGAAGTTGTTCAATGTGAGAACAAGTTCAGCCAGGCAGAGGAGGGTGGTGGTGGATGGGGACTGGTTGGGCCTCTGTTCAAGGAAGAAGCGGAGCGCCCTCAGGCCATCCGGGTGGGGGATGGAGGTGTAGAGGGATTGTACGTCCATAGTGAAAAGGAGGCGGTTGGGGCCAGGAAACTGTTAAAGTGGCGGAGGGCGTCGGGAGAGTCGTGGATGGAGGTGGGAAGAGACTGGACAACGGACGAATAAATAGAGTCGAGATAGGAAGAGATAAGTTCCGTGGGGCAAGAACAGGCTGAAACAATGGGTCTACCAGGGCAGTCCTGTTTGTGGATCTTGCAAAGGAGGTAGAAGCAGGCTTTGCGGGGTTGGGGAACTACGAGGTTGGCAGCCGTGGGGGGGAAGATCTCCAGTGGAGATGAGGTCAGTGACAGTCTTGGAAACGGTGGCTTGATGTTCGGTAGTGGGGTCATGGTCCAGGTGGAGGTAGGAGGAGGTGTCGGAGAGTTGGCGTGCAGCTTCCGCTAGGTACAGGTCGGTTCGCCAAACAACAACAGCACCACCCTTATCAGCAGGTTTAATGACAATGTCGGGGTTGGATCTGAGAAAGTGGACTGCTGCAAGTTCAGAGGGAGGTAGGTTGAAGTGAGTGAGGGGAGTAGAGAAATGGAGACGGCCGATGTCACGCCGGCAGTTTGCAATGAAACGATCTAGAGAGGCTAAGAGGCCAGAGGTAGTGGTCCAGGTAGAACGGGAATTCAGAAAGTGGGAGAAAGGGTCAGCCGTGCGGGGGGAAGACTCCTGGCCAAAGAAGTGGGCACGGAGGCGAAGGCTGCGGAAAAAGAGCTCAGCATCGTGCCGAGCTCGAAATTTATTGAGGTGAGGGCGTAAGGGGATGAAGCTCAGACCTTTGCTGAGGACTGATCGTTCGGGGTCAGAGAGGGGAAGGTCAGAAGGGATAGTGAAAACGCGGCAGGTGCTAAGATTGGGAGAAGGGGGTTACAGGAAAGTGAAGGGGAAGAAAGTTCCGGAGGGGCATTGGTGTTCAAAAGTTGATGAAGCTTGCGATCCTTGACATCCGAAAGGAAGAAAAAAAGTTTTTTGTTGAAGCGTCGGATGAGTCGAAGGACGAAATGGAACTGTGGAGCCGGACAGCGTCGGTGCTGCTGAAGAGAGAGGTCGAGAGTGTTCCTGTGGCGCCGCATGGCGTTGAGCGTGGATCTCAAGATGCGGCGAGAGCAGTAGTTCGAAGAACGATGAATATCTTGGAGATATTTGTAATCCTGGGTGGATCCGAAACATGAAGGGTGGAAGTTTAGTTGGAATCCACGTGGAATAAGTCGGAACCGGAGACAGTTGCTGGGGAAAGAAATGTGGCTGTGAAACCGAGTCTTGGCGGATACCTGATCAAACACGAGAAGGGAAACTGAAAGCAATGAAGGTGAACAAGGTTGAAGAGACAAACGGAGATCCCGTCGAAGAGAAGAGCAGAACTTCTTCAAGGTGGGCATTCCTAGAAGAGAGGTGGCAGTGAACCAGCACTAATCCGATAGCAAAATACTGCGGATGCTGGAAATCCGAAATAACAACAGAAAACGCTGGGAAAAACTCAGCAGGCCAGGACAGCATCCGTGGAGAGAGAAACAGAGTTAACGTTTCAGGTCGATGACCCTTCGTCAGAACTAGTAAAAAGCAGGAAAGGGAATAGATTTTAAAGCAAGTTGGGGGCTGGGAAAAGGGGGAGAGGATGAAAGAACAAAAGGGAAGGTCAGTGATAGGATAGAAAGCAGGAGAGATAAAGAGACATTGAGAGATATTCAAGGCGAGAGGAGGTGGTGATGGGACAGGTAAAGGAACAAAGGATGGCTCAAGATTTACTCTCTCTAGCCCATTCTTCCTCAGTCTCATTTTTTCTCTCTTTATCTGCCTCATTTTATCTCTCGCTCTGCCTCACTCTCATCTCTGCACCTGTTTCTCTCAATTGCTCTCTCTCTCACTCTCAGCTGCTCTATTCTCTCTCCCTACCTCTCTCTTTTCTCTTTGCCTCGCTGTCTCTCAGCCTTTTTGCATTTCTCTTCACTGCTTCTTGCTCCCTTTTCCTGCTTCACTCTCAGTCCCCCCTCTCTCCACCTGTATCACCCCTCTTTCTTCTCTCTGCCTCTCTCTCTCTCGCCATCCCTGCCACTATCTGCTTTTTCCCTTCTCTCCTCTCCCTGCCTCATTCTCACTCTCCCACTCTCTCTTTTGGCTTTAAGTCTCTATCTCTCTTTCTCACTTATTTTGCTGTCTGTCTCCTCTCACTTTGTCGCTCTTTCTCTCTTTTTGTCACTCTCCCTTTCTCTCTTTTTCTCTCCCTCTCTCTTTGTCCCGTCTGTCTCTGTATCCTCTCTGCACCCAGCCTGTGCTCTGAACACATTGCAAGAGCTGATCACAGCTCTTACACCCCCAGTTTTAAAATGCGCTGTCCAGGATGTGCCCGACCCCACCAGGGGCTTGGAGTCCTGCAAGATTTTGCTGTTAATCTAGAGGGAAGCTTGCTTTTGGTTCTAACCTCTGCTGCACCTCTGCCTCTGAATCTCATCCAGCCCCATTCCTGAACTGATTTTATTGCATTTCCTCGTCCAGTGACATATCCCCCCGCTTATGTATACATTGCCTCCAATGTGTTCCTCTCTGTAAATCTACTGGACCTTGATTTTCATTATTTTTGACCGCCTTTTTCTTTAACAGAATCGGCTTGGTCATTTGTGCATTAATCTGAAACCTTTGAATAATTGGCCTGCGATATCTGCTGAGCGTATTTCCATATAGGACACAGATGCCTCGGGGGAGCAGGGATCAAACCAGGTTAAAATAACACTGCAAATGTTACTCTACAGACCAGCTAACAGTGGAAGGGAATTGCAGGGAAAATATGTAAGGAAAACTATGAAATGAGTAAAATACATATAATCATCATGGGAGATTTCAACTACAGCAAATAATCTGGCAAGAAGAGGTAGGGAAATGGGAAAAGGGAATGGGGTCTTTACAATGTGTTCAGGAATCCTTTCTTACCCAGTACGTAAGAAGCCCAACAAGAGAGGAGTCACTGATGGATCTATAATGGGAAATGAACCAGAGCAGATAAGAGAAGTGAGCTTAGGTGAAAATCTGGACAGTGTGGATCACAACATAATAAGATTGATGATAATGACTGAGGAAAACAAAAGTATGGTGGATTCTGCAAAAAGACAGTACAACACTCGAAACAATCTTCAGCAAGGGGCTGGGTGTCGGAGGGTGAAAACTCTGACCTTTCACCCCTACTGATGTGAAGGAATTGTGTAAAATGAATGTGAGGAGTTCAGACACAGTCCTTGGTGAGAGGTCAGATTTGTACCACACTAGCCCCTAAATCGGCAGACTGGTCGAGCTAGTGCCTTCAGAAGCCTGTTTTAAACCCTCTCTCTCCGTCACTGATTTCAACCCACCTACAACCGTAACCCCCTCCCTCCTGCTCAGTCTGCATGTGTCTGTCTGTCTAATTTGTGTGTTTCTGTGTCCATCTGAACGTGTATGTGAGTCTCCATGTGTGTGTATGTGCCTATGTGTGTTTCTAGGTGTGTCTGTGTGCCTGAATCTGTGTGTGTGTTTGCATGCATTTGTGAGTATGTTTAATGTTTGAAGCCGGAGACTCTTCTTCAGAAGTGATAAAAGTTGGAAATGTAACAGATTTTAAGCAGGTGCAGAGGCCGGGGTGGAGGGGAGGAAGGAACTTAAGGGATGGTCTGTGCTAGAATGCAAGGCACGAGTGGTTAAATGTTGCAAATGGGGATGGCAGAATCATAAACAGCTGCCGCCTGAAAAAATGGGGGCGTTATAGTCTGAAATTGTTGAACTCCATGTTGAGACTTTTGAAATCGAGGCATTGCTTAACCGGGAGCCTTTGTAGGTCAGTGAGTCAGTCCCACCCAGCTGGACGATGGTGGAGAGACATTGGAGGAGGATGATGTGGTCAACCGGGTACGGTGACGTAGTGGTTATGTTACTGGGCTAGTAATCCAGAGGCTTGGACTAATGATCCGGAGACATGAGTTCAAACCCCACCACGGCAGCTGGGCAATTTAAATTCAGTTAATTAAATAAATCTGGAATTAAAAGCTAGTATCAGTAATGGTGACCATGGAACTACCGGATTGTTGTAAAAACCCATCTTGTTCACTAATGTCCCTTTTAGGGAAGGAAATCTGCTGCTCTTACCTGGTCTGGCCTATATGTGACTCCAGATCCACAGCAATGTGGTTGACTCTTAACTGCCGTCTGAAATGGCCTAGCAAGCCACTCAGTTGTGTGTCATTTGTGACTTTGAGAAGAGCTGTTTCGGTACTGTGGCATTAATGGAAACCTGATTGGAGAAATTCGGGGAAAGGTGGACACGGATTTCGGAGGTGACAATACGTTCAAGGACCTTGGAGAGAAAAGGGAGGTTGGAGATGGGGCGGGAGGTTGCAAGGACAGATGGGTAAAGGGTTGTTTCTTCATGGGGGTGATGAAGGCAGATTTGAAGGAGATGGGAACAGTACATTAGAGAACTGTTAACATTATCAGCTAACATGGGAGCCAGGAAAGGAAGTTGGGTGGTCAGCAGTTTAGTTGGAATGGGGTCGAGGGAGCAGGAAGTGGGTCTCATGGACAAGATGAGCTCGAAGAGAGCATGAGGGGAGATCAGAGAGAAACTGGTGCAAGTTCAAGGCTAGGGCAGGGGATAACCTTAGAGGAAGTTTGGCCCGGTGGGCTACGGGAAGGGAGGGAAGTGGCAGAAGCAACTGATTGGATGGTCTCAATCTTAGTGACAAAGAAGTAAATGACCTCCTCAAACTTGTTGATGGAGGTGAGGGTGGATGAGACAGGGGAGAGAGGTTTAAGAAGGTGGTTGCAGTAGAGAGAAGAAGCCGGGGTTATCTTTGAATTCTGGAATAGTGAGCAGTTTTGGCAGATGGGAGCAGGACCCGATGGTGTTTTGAGATCTAGCCAGACCTGGCAGTGAATGCTAAACCAGTTGTTCGCCATATCAGTTCAAGTCTGCGTCCCTTGGACTTAAGGAAGTGAAGATGAGGGCTGTGCCGGGGCAACAGCCAGGGTGAGAGAGAGTGTAATGGTTTTAAAGGGAACTCGGCCATCAAAGGTGAGGGTGTGGTTAAGCAAATTGGTAGCTGCAGAAATGTCATGGTGAATGGAGGGCCAGAGGCCAGACAGTTGGGATATTGAAAGTGCAGATGCAAGTGAATTAGGAGAGAGTTTTTTCCAGGGGCAGACACCGAGGAAGACGGGTTGGGAGGGGGAAGGGGAATGTGAATGAAGAACGAAAGAAGGAAGTGATCAGAAATGGCCTATCTGTGATTGACACAATGGGGGCAGTGAGGCCCCGTGAGGTGGCAAGAAAAGAGAAGGCTGCAGGATGATCTAATAGAGATCTTTACATTTATGAACTGGTTTGATACGGTAGATGTAGAGCAGATGTTGGCACTAATGGCGAGTCCAGAACAAGTGGTCATAAATATTAGATCGTCACTAATAAATCCAAGAGGAATCCAGGAGGAACCTCTTTATTCAGACAGTGGTCAGAATGTAGAGCTTGCTGGCACATGGAGTAGTTGAGGTGAATAGCAGAGTGCCTTAAAGGCGAAGCTAGATAAGTATATGAGGGAGAAAGGAATAGAAGGATATGATGACAGTGTTGGAATCGACAGAAATCAACAGGCTGAGACTTTTCTTTAGGCAAAAACAAAACGTGTCTGACTTTAATCACATCTCCACGAGGACTGGCAGGGGCTAAGCAGGGGCTATGACGTCACCACGCAACCGACGTCATGACGTTCCCGACGCTCTTAAAGGAACCCTGCACCAATAACCCAACCCAGCATGTACATACCACAACATTGCTATACAAAGTGAATTATGTTATTGTCCCTTTCTGGTCTCCGCCACAATAGGATGAGGTCAAGTAAGGTGGGAGGAGGCTCGTGTGGAGCATAAACACTGGCGTAGACCTGTTGGGTTGAATGGCCTGTTTCTGTGCTGTAAATACATGTAATTCTATGGTGTATTCTGGAAAGACATGATAAAGCACTCAACAATCCTCAGCAAGGGGCTGGGTGTCAGAGGGCCAAAACTCTGACCTTTCACCCCTACTGATCTAAGAGGATTTGTGTACAATGAATGTGGGGAGTTCAAACACAGTCCTTGGTGAGAGGTCAGATTTGTGCCACACTAGGCCTTAAATCGGCAGACTGGCTGTTAAGTGCTGAACAAGTGCCTTCAACATAAGAAATAAGAGCAGGAGTAGGCCATACGGCCCCTCGAGCTTGCTCCACCATTCAATAAGATCATGGCTGATCATCGACCTCTGCTCCACTTTCTCACCCGATCTCCGTATCCCTTGATTCCCCTAGAGTCCAAAAATCTATCGATCTCAGCCTTGAATGTACTCAATGTCTCAGCATGCACAGCCCCCTGGAGCAGAGAATTCCAAAGGTTCACAACCCTCTGAGTGAAGAAATTCCTCCTCATCTCACTCTTAAATGACCTACCCCTTATCCTGATACTGTGCCCCCTAGTTCTAGACACTCCAGCCAGGGAAACAACCTCTCAGCATTAACCCTGTCAATCCCCTTCAGAATCCTGTATGTTTCAATGAGATCACCTCTCATTCTTCTAAACACCAGAGAGCATAGGCCCATTCTACACAATCTCTTATCATAGGACAGCCCTCTCATCCCAGGAATCAATCTAGCGAACCTTCGTTTCACCGCCTCCAAGTCAAGTATATCCTTCCTTAGTTAAGGAGCCTGTTCAATACCTCTCTCTCCGACATTGAATTCAATCCACCTACAACCTTAACCCTCTCTCTCCTACTCAGTCTGCATGTGTCTGTCTGTAATTAGTGTGTTTCTCTGTCCGTCTGAGTGTTTGTGTATGTGTGTGCGAGTGCCTGTGTGTTTCTGTATGTGTGTATTTATGTCTGTATGTATGTCTATATTTATGTGTATCTATGGACAAAAACACCTTTACCTAACAAAAATCTAGCAACCTCAGTTTTGAACTATTGAAATGACCCCTAGACTCAACAGCTTTTTGGGGTAACCGTTCAAGAGTTGCACTACACCTGGTTTGAAGAAGTGTGTCCTGACATCACCCTGGAACAGACTATTTACAATTTAATTGTTATGCCCTCTTGTTCTAGACACTTGCTGCCATTTTGACTACCTTCATTGAGTTTTTTGATGATGTAACAGAGGGTGAATAAGGGCAGTTCAGTTGATGCTGTGTATATGGGCTTTAAAAGGCCTTTGATGAAGTACCACATAATAGGCTTGTCAGCAAAATTGAAGCCCGAGGGATAAAAGGTGCAAGTGTGGGAAACAGTGAGGATGATAGTAGTAGACTTCAAGAGGGCATAGACAGGCTGGTGGAATCGATGGACACATGGCAACAACACCACCATGTGTTTATATGTTATTTATTTAGTGCCTTTAACATAGTAAAACATCACAAGGCGCGTCACAGAAGCATTAGAAAACAAAGTTTGCCACCGAGCCAAATAAGGAGAAATTAGGGCAGATGACCAAAAGCTTGGTCAAAGAGGTAGGTTTTAAGGAGCGTCTTAAAGGTGGAAAGAGTGGTAGAGAGGCAAAGTGGTTAATGGAGGAAATTCCGGAGCTTTGGGCCTTGGCAGCTGAAGGTACGGCCACCAATGGTGGAGCGATTAAAATCGGGGATTCTCGAGGCCAGAATTAAAGGAGTGCAGATAACTTGGCGGAGCAGGGGGTGGGGGTTGTATTGCTGGAGGAGATTACAGATAGGGAGGGGCGAGGCCATGAAGTGAAAACGGATGAGAATTTGAAAATCGAGACATTGCTTAACCGGGAGCCAATGTAGGTCAGCGAGCACCGGGCTGATAGGTGAATGGGACTCGGTGCGAGTTTGGACACGGGCAGCCGAGTTTTGGATGACCTCAAGCTTACGGAGTGTAGAATGTGGGAGGCCGAACAGGAGTGCGTTGGAATATTCACGCCTAGAGTTAAGAAAGGCATGGATGAGATTTACAGCAGCAGATGAGCTGAGGCAGGGGCGGAGTCAGGCGATGTTCCAGAGGCGGAAATAGGCGGTCTTCCTGATGGCATGGATATGTGGTCGGAAGCTCATTTTGGGGCCAGATATGACTCCAAGGTTGTGAACAGTCTCGTTCAGCCTCAGACAGTTGTCGGGGAGAGGGATGGAGTCGGTGGCTAAGGAACGGAGTTTGTGGAGGGGACCAAAGACAATGCCTTCAGTCTTCTGAATATTCAATTGTAAGACATTTCTGCTCCATCCAGCACTGGATGTCATACAAGCAGTCTGACAATTTACAGACAGTGGAGGGGTCGAGAGAGGTGGTGACATAGAGCTGGGTATTGTCAGCGTGCATGTGGAAACTCACTGTGTTTTCGAATGATGTCGCTAAGTGGCAGCATGCAGATGAGAAATAGGAGGGGGCCAAGGATGCATCCTTGGGGGACACCATATGTAACGGTGCGGGAGCAGGAAGAGAAGCCATTGCAGGTGATTCTCTGTCTGCGACTTGATAGATAAGAATGGAACCAGGCAAGTGCAGACCAAACCAGCTGGATGACGGTGGAGAGGTGTTGGCGCAGGATGGTGTGGTCAACCGTGTCAATGGTTGACGATGACAAGAAGGGATAGTTTACTTTTGTAGTGTATGCACCTTTAAGAGCCCCTGTGTACTGTAATACCGGTAGTGACCACTCGGGTATATAAGCCTGTATAGTGTCTTGTATCTTTTAGTTCACCTCCAGACTTTGTTCAGTAAACACCTGTTAAACCAACTCCTGCATTCCGTGTCTCCATTAACACACGGATACAACAACTTTTGTTGCAGTCACAGGGATTCAAACGTTGTGTTCCGGGAAAGATGGGTATGAGTTTGGGAGGTTCAAGAACTTTGGAGTCGAATGGGAGGTTGGAGATGGGGCATTAGTTTGCGAGGACGGAGGGGTCAAGGGTTGTTTTTTTGAGGAGAGGGGGTGATGACGGCAGATTTGAAGGGGAGGGGGACAGTACCAGCGGAGAGGGAACCGTTAACAATATCAGTTAACATGGGAGCCAGGAAAGGAAGTTGGGTGGTCAGCAGTTTAGTGAGCCTGTACCATTCAATGAGATCATGGCTGATCTGCACATTGGCCCATATCATTTAATACCTTAGTTAACAAAATGCGATCAATCTCCGATTTAAAATTAACAATTGATCTAGGATCAATTGCCATTTGCGGAAGAGAGTTCTACACACAATGGGTGGTAGCAGTTTAGAAGTGTTTCCTAATTTCACTCCTGAAAGGTCTGGTTCACATTTTTAGACTATGCCCCCTAGTCCTAGAATTCCCAACCAGTGTACTCTAGTCCTCTAGACATAAAAGCCAGCATTCCATTAGCCATTTTGATTCTTTTCTGTACCTGTTCATGACATTTTAATGATCTTTGTAGCTTGACCCCCCAAGTCTCTTTGGACCTCCATAGTTTTTAGCTTTTCACCGTTTAGAAAGTACCCTGTGCTATCCTTTTTAGGTCCAAAGTGAATGACCTCACATTTGCCTACATTGAAATCCATTTGCTACAGTTTTGCCTATTCACTTAATCTGTTATCACTTTGTAATTTTATGCTTTCATCTACACTGCCTACAATGCTGCCTATTTTGTGTTATCACAAATTTGGATATGACTTTCTATGCCATCATCTAAGTCGTTAATTAATAATGTGAATAGTTGAGGCCCCAACACAGATCCTTGTGGGCCACCACTAGTCACATCCTGCCAATTTGAGTACCTACCCATTATCCCTACTCTCTGTCTCCTGTCGCTCAGCTAATTTCCTAACTAGGTCAATAATTTGCAATGAATTCCTACTATCACCAAATTCTTCCACTCCGCTTGTGTGAAAGATCCAGTGATGGATTCCAACCAGCCTGAGCTCTCCACGTTCTCACTGAATGAAACCTTCCTTCACAGGAAGCAGGCTCTGTTTGATTGTTTAGGCCCCGTAACCCCTGATCCTGTTTGAATGCTGTCAGAATAATGGGCTGTACTCGGAAATAAAACTTACTGCATTGATCACTGCTTCACATCCGTGTCTTGTTTCCCTTTAGGATCAGTGTGTCCGAGGACAAGGTGTTCGGGGGTGGAATGAGGCTGGGAGAAGATTTGGAAATCGCAGGAAATGAGAAGAAGAAACTGCTGTAGGGAATCTTTGCACGTGCCGGATAACACATTCAGAAAGGTACTGAGATAAGACAGGATGTCCCAGAGTGTCAGCATTCTGACCGTTCGGGTTTCAAGATATCTCACTTGAACGTTTTCTTCAAGCAGATTGGAAATAGACCGTTTGATGGGACAGTGTAGAGAGAGATTTACTCTCTATCTAGCCCCGTGCTTCCTGTCTCTCTTTTCTCTCTCTATCTGCCTCATTTTATCTCTCTCGCTCTGCCTCACTCTCATCGCTGCACCTGTTTCTCTCAATTGCTCTCTCTCTCTCTCTCTCTCTCATTCTCAGCTGCTCTATTCTCTCTCCCTACCTCTCTCTTTTCTCTTTGCCTCGCTGTCTCTCAGCCTTTTTGCATTTCTCTTCACTGCTTCTTGCTCCCTTTTTCTGCTTCACTCTCAGTCCCCCCTCTCTCCACCTGTATCGCCCCCCCTTTCTTCTCTCTGCCTCATTCTCTCTCTGGCCCTCCCTGCCACTATCTCCTTTTTCCCTCCTCTCTCTATCTCTGCCTCATTCTCACACTCCCAAGCCCTCTTTTGGCTTTAAGTCTCTGTCTCTCTCACTTATTTTGCTGTCTGTTTCCTCTCACTCTGTCGCTCTTTCTCTCTCTTTCTCAATCTCCCTTTCTCTCTTTTTTTTCTCTCCTCCTCTTTTTGTCCCCTCTGTCTCTGTATCCTCTCTGCACCCAGCCTGTGCTCTGAACACATTGCAAGAGCTGATCACAACTCCTGCACCCCCAGTTTTAAAATGCGCTGTCCAGGATGTGCCAGGCCCCACCAGGGGCTTGGAGTCCTGCAAGATTTTGCTGTTAATCTGGAGGAAAGCTTGCTTTGAGTTCTAACCTCTGCTGCACCTCTGCCTCTGAATCTCATCCAGCCCCATTCCTGAACTGATTTTATTGCATTTCCTCGTCCAGTGACATATCCCCCCGCTTATGTATACATTGCCTCCAATGTGTTCCTCTCTGTAAATCTACTGGACCTTGTTTTTCATTATTTTTGACCGCCTTTTTCTTTAACTGAATCGGTTTGGTCATTTGTGCATTAATCTGAAACCTTTGAATAATTAGCCTGCGATTGCTGCTGATCTGAGTGTACTTCCATATAGGACACAAATGCCTCGGGGGAGCAGGTATACAACAAGGTTAAAATAACACTGCAAATGTTACTCTACAGACCAGCTAACAGTGGAAGGGAATTGCAGGGAAAATATGTAAGGAAATCTATGAAATGAGTAAAATACATATAATCATGGGAGATTTCAACTACAGCAAATAATCTGGCAAGAGGAGGTAGGGAAAAGGGAATGGAGTATTTACAATGTGTTCAGGAATCCTTTCTTACCCAGTATGTAAGAAGCCCAACAAGAGAGGGTTCACTGATGGATCTATAATGGGAAATGAACCAGAGCACATAAGATAAGTGAGCTTCGGTGAAAATCTGCACTGTCGATCACAACATCATAAGATTTAAGATAATGACTGAGGAAAACAAAATTATGGTGAATTCTGCAAAAAGACAATCTTCAGCAAGGGGCTGGGTGTCGGAGGGTCAAAACTCCAACCTTTCACCCCTATCGATCTAAAGGAATTGCGTAAAATGAATGTGGGGAGTTCAAACACAGTCCTTGGTGAGAGGTCAGATTTGTACCACACTGGGCCCTAAATCGGCAGACTGGCCGAAATAGTGCCTTCAGAAGCCTGTTTTAAACCCTCTCTCTCCGTCACTGATTTCAATCCACCTACAACCGTAACGACCTCCTGCTGAGTCTGCATGTGTCTGTCTGTAATTTGTGTGTTTGTGTCCATCTGAAGGTTTGTGTATGTGTGTCTCCATCTGTGTGTATGTGCTTGTGTGTCTTTGTGCCTGAATCTCTGTGTGTGTTTCTCTATGTGTTTGTATGTATTTGTGTCTTTGTGTGTATGTATAGACACAAACACCCTTGCCTCACAAAAATCTATCAGTAGCAAAATACTACGGATGCTGGAAATCTGAAATAACAACAGAAAATGTTGGAAACACTCAGCAGGCCAGGCAGCATCCGTGGAGAGAGAAACATTGTTAACGTTTGAAGTCGGAGACCCTTCTTCAGAACTGGTAAAAGTTGGAAATGTAACCGATTTTAAGCAGGTGCAGAGGCAGGTAAGGGGCGGGGGGGGGGAGGAAGGAACTTAAGGGACGGTCTGTGCTACAATGCAAGGCACGAGTGGTTAAATGTTGCAAATGGGGATGGCAGAATCATAAACAGCTGCCGCCTGAAAAAATGGGGGTTATAGTCTGAAATTGTTGAACTCAATGTTGAGAATTTTGAAATCGAGGCATTGGTTAACCGGGAATCTTTGTAGGTGAGCGAGTCGGTCCCACCCAGCTGGACGACAGTGGAGAGACATTGGAGGAGGATGCTGTGGTCAGCTGGGTACGGTGGCGTAGTTGTAATGTTACTGGGCTAGTAATCCAGAGGCTTGGACTAATGATCCGGAGACACGAGTTCAAATCCCACCACGGCAGCTGGGGAATTTAAATTCAGTTAATTAAAGAAATCTGGAATAAAAAGCTAGTATCAGTAATGGTGACCATGAAACTAACGGATTGTTGTAAAAACTCATCTGGTTCACTCATGTCGTTTAGGGAAGAAAATCTGCTGGCCTGTCTGGCCTATATGTAACTCCAGACCCACGGCGATGTGGTTGACTCTTAACTGCCCTCTGAAATGGCTTAGCAAGCCACTCAGTTGTATGTCATTGGTGACTTTAAGAAGAGCTGTTTCGGTACTGTGGCAGGGATGGAAACCTGATTGGAGATATTCGGAGAAAGGAGGGCACGGGTTTGGGAAGCGACAATACGTTCAAGGACTTTGGAGAGAAAAGGAAGGTTGGAGATGGGGCGGAAGTTTGCAAGGACAAATGTGTAAAGGGTTGTTTCTTCGAGGGGGTGATGAAGGCTGATTTGAAGGAGATGGGTGCAGTACATGAGAGCACTGTTAACAATATCAGCCAACATGGGAGCCAGGCAAGGAAGTTGGGTGGTCAGCAGTTTAGTTGGAATGGGGTCGAGGGAGCAGGAAGTGGGTCTCATGGGCAAGATGAGTTCGAAGAGAGGATGAGGGGAGATCGGAGAGAAACTGGTGCAAGTTCAGGGCTAGGGCAGGGGATAACCTTGGAGAAAGTTTGGCCCGGTGGGCTGAGGGAAGTGGCAGTGGCAACTGATCGGATGGTCTCAATCTTAGTGACAAAGAAGTAAATGAGCTCCTCAAATTTGCTGGTGGAGGTGAGGGTGGAGGAGACGGGAGAGTGGTTTAAGAAGGCAGTTGCAGTAGAGAGAAGAAGCCGGGTTATCTTTGAATTCTGGAATGGTGAGCAGTTTTGGCAGGCAGGAGCAGGATGGTGCTTTATGTGGTCCAGCCAGATAAGAACATAAGAAATAGGAGTGTTAGATTCGAATTTTGGAGTAAAACCAGACGGAGAGTCGGAACTGCTGAAAAAGTTGAAGTTTATTAGAAAACGTCCGGAAGGCCTTCTGCACAAGGGAGAGGAGGGAGCCTCCTCAGCCTCGCAGCTGGCTCTCTAAGGAAATACAGCATACAAGCATTTTATATACCTTTCAATAAGCAATGTCCACTGGTTACGAAAGTGGGCGTACGCATACAGGCAACGTCACTACAGTTACTATCTTATTGGTTGGGTGATTAGTCACTCAATGTCGGGAGCCGCCCTGAAGGGTTCTTTGACATTAAGCATAACACCTAGTTCTTAGTAACCTAGCTTCTGTGAGCAAGGTCGTTTAATTATTGAGATAATAAACAATGTCAGCTTTTGGTTGCGAGCAGACATTACAAAGGAAGATAAGGGCCCAGAAATTAGGTTCGGGGGCTTGCCGCGCATGCACTTACCCGGCGCGCCGGCCGTTCTGCTCCCGGGACGCGTGGAATTCCTTTTTTCAGATGATGACTCCCGGGCAGCGTCTGACGTCACGCCGCCCAGGAGTGCAGCCAGCGCGAAGCGTCCAGCGCGGAGTGTAAGTGAGATACGCCCCGTGAGGTCTCAACTGTGTGGAGTTTGCGCATTCTCCCCGTGTTTGCGTGGGTTTCCTCCGGGTGCTCCGGTTTCCTCCCACAGTCCAAAGATGTGCGGGTTAGGTTGATTGGCCATGATAAAAAAAAAATTGGCCCTTAGTGTTAGGGGGGATTAAATACGCGGGGTTACGGGGATAGTGCTTGGGTGGGATGGCTGTCGGTGTATGGACCGGGTGCTAGGGTTTGGATGATCAGCCATGATCTCGTTGAATGGCGGAGCAGGCTCGAAGGGCCGAATGGCCTACTCCTGCTCCTAGTTTCTATGTTTCTATTACCATAGGACACGCCCCCAATCTTTCTCACAAGCTGCAAAGCATTTTTACATGCAGAGCAGCATTTTAAATAGGTTCTTTGTATTTTTATGAATCTTTTGGTAACTTTTATAAACTTTTAAATACTTTTACATTATTTTGAAGAATCTGAAGTCGTTTTAAACAGAATTAAAGCAATTTAAAGAGTTTAAAAAGCCCTGAAAGCATTTTTTTCATTCAATTTATTTAATTAGCAACGTGAAATGGCTGGAATGAGCACAATTCACGTCATTAAAAGAACTCACAATTTAACTGACGATGACCTCAGCAATCTCCTCAACGAGGTGGAGGCACAGCGCCTGCGCATCATTGGGAATGAGAACTCCAAGGCGCCTCGAAAAGGACAGGTGATAGCTTGGTCTTTCAAGTGGCAGCATAGGGCTCCAGTCACGGGGAGGGAAAAGGTGCAGGAAACGTATGGGTGTCACCTTTTGCGCGGAGTGGGCCTTTGGCGTAGCGGTAAGCATCCCCGCCGCTGGGCCAGAAGCAGTAGGGTTTCGAACCCCGCTCCAGACAGTCCCGGCAAGTGGAGTGGGAGCTCCGACTATAAATTCTGGGTGGACATCCAGCGGGAGACTTGCGTCCGTGGGTGTGGGTGCCTCCCCCCCCCCTCGTATGGGTTGTGGGAGCACGTAAAACCCTTCTGCCATAGGACTAACCACCCTAATGGCTGGTATGAAGATGGTTACGGTCACGGAAGCAGCGATAACGTGGCCAGAAATCCTTCCACCACTTCATACAGTTCCCCAAAGGGAACAGTGTGAGGATACATACGACAACGACCTCTTGCGCAATGCACCTCCTTGGACCCTCAGTCGCAGATGCGAGGGCGCAAATCGTTCAATTGTTAAATTTTTCATTTTATTGACATGTAAAATGTTGTGTTTGCTGTTTTCATTGAAATGTTTATTTGTGACTGAGGATATGTAACCTTTTCCTTTAAACAGTGCAGCCTGTAGTCACTTTGAAAAAAATTTGCAACTTTTATTGGAGCCAAAGTATTTTTACAACAACTGTTTGAAAATTAGAACATAGCTAGTTTCCACCTTGAATGTCTTTATTGCAGTAAGAAAGCAGAAAAAGTCACTTTAAACTGTTAACACATTTTTTCCTGAACTATTCATGTTTACAAATGTTTGAAAAGTAGGAAATAGCTAGTTAACATTTAAAAGTTATAAACTACATCAAAACTGATCCTGAAAACTGTTTTATGATGCAATAAAAGTTCACTGCTTCACTTTAAATTGTGTCTGCTCCTTTCTTTGCCTTGCGGGGGGAGGGGGTAGGTACAAGGCGCCACTAGCTCGTGAAAGTGTTGGCTACTGGCAGTTCCCGAGCAGCCTTACTTTCGGCAGCACTTGGCTCCTCCCCATGAGGCCTGGCCACAGGCACATTGGCATCGCTTATGTCCTTCATTTCAGCAGGGAGCTCTTCTGCAGTGTTATGGGTCAGTCCTTCCTGCAGGGCAAAGTTATGCAAAGCACAACAGTCCATCACAATCCTTGTCACTTTCTGGTGAGAATACTGCAAGGTCCCCCCTGACCGATCCAGGCACCGGAAGCGTGATTTCAGAACTCCGATTGTCCTCTCCACCACTTAACGTGTGGACACGTGTGCCTGGTTGTATCTCTCCTGAGCCTCACTGACAAAGCAGTGCGGGTGTTCGAGTGTGGTTGAAGGTCCTCTTTCAACATGTCAGATAGTCGGCCGATTGCCTCTTTACTGAAGCGCAGCCTCCTCACACACAAATTCTGCGACAGCATCTGAAATGATCGCCTCTCCCTGTACAGTCTCTGGGGTGGGTAGTAGTTCCTTCTGATCAAGAGACGGTTATGGTTCTCAGTCTTCTATGTTGTTCCCTGCCGTTTCGAATTCTTTGAAGCAAAATCACACACAGCATCAGGGCAGCATTTCTAGAGGGCATTTTTCTCGCTCACAGGCCTCCTCCTTACACAGACATCCTTGCAAGGAAGAAATGGAAAGAGTTGTTAAAGTAATTTTAATGAAGTGACTGGCTAGAAAATCACACCGGCCTATGGCAGGAGAGGAGAAACGCGTTATCGGCTTGGTAATACGTCATACCCGCCTGATCAATTTCACAGCCCGAGATGATTTTCCAATAAGTTACTTTCTCTGAAAGTCATAATTAAATGCATACATTCATACACATAAGTAAAGGAATATATACATACATATACGTAAAGGAATATATAGAGACATACATACATAATTACTTAAAAGAATATATTACTGATGAAAAGTTTCTTTCTTAAAAATGTTGGAAATGTTACACTATTCATTTTAAAAGTCATTTTCACATTTAATAAGCACATCAAATTCAATTAGGCCTTGCACACAGCCACAATTGCTCCTTATACCTACATTACTCAAAACCTGTTTTTAAAAAAAAAAAAAAAAAAAATTAAAGGTGCAAACTTACCTCAGACTTTCTTAAAATAACTTTTCTCCCTTTCCCAACCAAAAATGTGCTCTTCAGAAGCTCCACTGATGAAACAGTTCTTTCTCGGGGGCTTTACTCATCCTTTTCTTATGTGTAAATTGTGGGGACTTACCCTCACTCAAACCATTCATGAAAATGCCGAAGTTTAATGTGCACGCGCTGCCTGAAACGTCGCACGCGTTCCGCCTCTTAACCCCTTGGTTCAGAGGACAGGAAATGCCGGTTTTCAGCGCATGCGCTGTGCATCCTGAAAACCGGCACTTCCATCAGGCCCACGCGCGAGTACCCCATCCGTACTCACGCGTTGGGACCCGTATTACTGGGCCCTTGAGGCAAAGATAGAAATGGCCGACTCCCTATGAAGTTCAGTTTCCCTTATCTCTCAGAAAGCCAGCTGCATTAAACACTGCTTCTGTAACACTGATAGCAACAAAGACGGAGACCAAGAGTCTAGTAAATATGCTGTGGTCCGCTATTTCTACAGTACTTAGTTAAAAAGGGTTAATGATGGCCAAGTGTCCCATCATGCTTTGCAGCTACCTAAACACTACATGTACGTTTTTACTACATATATTTCTTAATAAGTGAAGCTAATCATCCTTTACATATGATTTCTAATACTACAGCCCTCCCTACAGCTTTGGTTGATATCTTTAAAGACTAGAGGATTCAGGCTTTGGTTCACAGGCCGATTTTTGCAATCCAACAGGAGCAGGAATCGGCCACTTGGCTCCACGAGCCGGCTCCACGAGCCTGCTCCGCCGTTGATGGGCCTTCAATAACCACAAAAGTAGAAGTTATAGACTTAAACAAGTTGGCTTTTAATCACTAAGATCAGAGCTAACATCTCAACACGCCGACTGGTTCACAGGAATGAGTCATACAGATCCTGGGATCTTTATGTAAGAGAAGTCAGGGGCGGAGCCAAGAGCCAAGACCTGGAACCTCCCAGGTTAGTCGGGAAAGAGGAAGTGAAGCTATACACAGTGGGGGAGGGTAATATACATGAGTGCAAAATGAATACAGGATCAAGACAAACAGATTTCATTACATTCACCCCTTCTATAGATTTAGTCCATCGGGGTGATGTTTCTTAAAAGTTGGTATAAGTGAGCCTGTCAGGAGGTTTTGCAGTTCTCCGTGATCGGCGCAAAGCTGGTTGGGGTGCCCCTAGGGGAGTGGATTCTGGTTCCTCCGCTGTCCGGGCCTCCGCAGTGTCTTCCAGGTTAAAGTTGGGTATTGATACCTCTGGGCGTCCTATCTCTTTGTAGTGTAGGTCTTCATCGGGTAGTCTCCCATCGTTCTCTCCGCTCCCCGAGGGAGCGAGGTCTTTTATGGAAACAGTGTCCTCTCGCCCGTCAGAGTATTCGATATAGGCGTACTGAGGGTTTGCATGGAGGAGCTGTACCTTTTCCACAAGGGGGTCCATTTTATGGCCTCTCACGTGCTTCCGCAATAGTACTGTCCCCGGAGACGTCAGCCACGTGGGTGGAGATATGCCCGAGGTGGATTTCCGGGGGAAAACGAACATATTTTCGTGAGGGGTAGCGTTAGTGGCAGTTCATAACAGAGACCTTATGGAGTGGAGCACGTCTGGGAGGACTTCCTGCCAGCGGGAGGTCGGAAGGCCTTTTGACTTTAAGGCTAACGTGACAGCCTTCCAAACAGTAGCATTCTCCCTTTCCACTTGCCCATTACCCCGGGGGTTGTAGCTAGTGGTTCTGCTAGTGGCTATCCCCTTCGAGAGCAAGAACTGGCGCAGCTCGTCACTCATGAATGACGTCCCCCTATCGCTGTGTATGTAGTTCGACATGCCAAACATGTAGAATAGATTACAGAGACACTTGATGACCGTGGCACTGGTCATGTCTGGGCAGGGAATGGCGAAGGGGAAGCGGGAATATTCATCAATGATATTGAGGAAGTATACGTTACGGTCGGCAGAGGGAAGGGGTCCCTTGAAGTCCAGGCTTAGGCGCTCGAATGGCCGTGTGGCTTTGATGAGGTGTGCACGGTCAGGCCTGTAAAAATGAGGCTTGCATTCCGCACAGATGCGGCAGGCTCTGGTCATTGCCCTGACCTCCTCGATGGAGTGGGGCAGATTGCGGGACTTTATAAAATGGTATAGTCGGGTGACCGCTGGGTGACAGAGGTCGTTGTGGAGACCCTGTAATTTGTCCGTATGAATGCTGGCACACATTCCCCGTGATAGGGCGTCTGGGGGTTCATTAAGGGCTCCCGGCCTGTACATAATATCATAGTCGAACGTGGATAGTTCGATCCTCCACCTGAGTATTTTGTCATTCTTGATTTTCCCCCTTTGTTATTAAACATGAAAGCCACCGACCGCTGGTCGGTGAGCAGGGTGAAACGTTTGCCGGCTAGGTAGTGTCTCCAGTGCCGCACTGCCTCCACTATAGCCTGTGCCTCCTTCTCGACAGAAGAGTGCCTGATTTCAGGTCCCTGAAGGGTTCGGGAGAAGAAGGCCACAGGTCTCCCAGCCTGATTGAGGGTCGCAGCTAAGGCAAAGTCTGATGCATCGCTTTCGACTTGAAAGGGAATGCATTCGTCCACTGCACACACCGCAGCCCTTTCAATGTCCTGTTTAATACTGGTGAAAGCCTCCCGAGCTTCAGCTGATAGTGGGAAGGACGTCGATTTAATGAGGGATCGGGCCTTATCAGAGTAATTGGGCACCCATTGGGCATAATACGAAAAAAATCCCAGGCACCTTTTTAAAGCTTTGGGATTGTGTGGCAGCGGCAGTTCTTTTAGGGGGCGTAATCGGTCAGGGTCCGGTCCAATTACCCCATCTTCCACCACACAGCCGAGGATACAGAGACGGGTTGTGTTGAAGACACATTTGTCTTCGTTGTAGGTTAGATTCAGCTTTAGGGCAGTTTTTAAAAATCTCGCAAGATTTAGATCGTGGTCTTGCAGGTTGTGCCCGCAGATAGTGACATTGTCCAGATAGGGGTAGGTACCTTGTAGTTTATTCTCGTCAACCATGCGGTCCATCTCACATTGGAAGACCGAGACCCCATTTGTTACCCCGAAGGGCACTCTGAGAAAATGGTAGAGGCGCCCGTTTGCCTCGAAGGCGGTGTATGGGCGGTCCTCCGTTCTAATGGGGAGCTGGTGATACGCGGATTTGAGGTCGATAGTCGAGAAGACTCGGTATTGCGCAAATCTGGTTGACCATTTCTGATATGCGGGGTAAAGGGTAGGCGTCCAGCTGGGTATAAATATTAACAGTCTGGCTGTAGTCAATTACCATCCGTTTCTTTTCGCTATTTTTAACTAAGACTACTTGGGCACGCCACGGGCTGGTATTGCATTCAATAATGCCTTCCCGCAGGAGTCTGTCCACTTCCGCCTTGATAAAGTGTCTGTCTTCCAGACTGTACCGTCTACTTTTGGTCGCTATGGGCCTACAGTTCGGAGCGAGATTAGCGAATAAAGAGGGCGGGCTGATTTTTAAGGTTGATAGACCACAGACTGTGAGTGGCGGCTGGGACCCGCCATATGCTAGCGTGACACTTTCGTGGTGGCACTGGAAGTCCAGACCCAAGATTACATTAACACTGAGTTCTGGCATCACGAGGAGTTTAAAATCCTTGTAGTCCGTGCCTTTTACAGTCAGTGTTACCACACAGTAGCCCAAAATGTCCGAAGTGTGGGGCTTAGCAGCCATAGCAATTCTGCTCCGTGTAGGGGTTACCGTTAATGAGTGCCGCCGTACCAGGCTAGGGTGGATAAAACTCTCGGTACCACCACAGTCAATTAAACATTTCGTTAAATTCCCGTTTGCCTGTATGTCCATCATGGATTTTGTCAACGGGTGTGGCCTGGATTGATCCACCGTGATCGAAGCCACTGTTGGGCCCTGGGCGGCCGTTGAGTCGGGAAAAGATGGCGGATCCCAAGATGGCGGCCCGCACGGCACGCACGAGGCGGTGACGGAGTTGGAAATCGGATTCCCCCTGCAGACTTTGCTAAAATGCCCCTTTTTCTTACATTTGAAGCATGTAGCGTCCTTCGCTGGGCATCGTTGTCTGGGGTGCTTGGCCTGGCCGCAGAAGTAGCATTTTGGGCCTCGAGACATTGCCGCTGTAGTAGGACTCCTGGGTGAACTTCTGTGTGGGGACTCCGGCGGCGTAGAGCTGGTCTGAGACCTGGATGGGGAAGATGGCTGATTCCAAGATGGCGGCTCCCTCGGCGCGCACGAGGCGGTGAGGGCCGCATGGCTGGAAGAATAAGAGTCATTCTGGGCCACGTTCAGCGATCGCGCAGTGGCCACTGCCTTTTTTAAGTCCAGGACCTCCTTCTCCAGCAGTCTCTGCCAGATATAATTCGATTTGAGGCCCGTGGCGAAGGAATCGCGGACCAATTCGTCAGAGTACGCGTTGGCCGTCACGGCCTTGCAGTTACAGTCCCGGATCAGGTCCTTTAGGCCCTGTAAGAAATCGTCCATTGATTCCTCTGGTCGCTGCCTGCGTGTAGCCAGCAGATGTCTGGCGTACACTTCGTTTACCGGCCACTGGTATTGGGCCTTCAGGATAGTGATGGCCTCCGTGTAAGAGGTGGCGTCCCGGATGAACGAATAAATCTGATGACTTACGCGAGTAGTCAGTAGACTCAGTTTATCTACCTCGCTAGCGGATGAGGCCCCCGCGAAGAGTTCGAAGCATTTGAGCCAGTGTCCAAAATTGATTTGATGCTTCAGCAGAATGTGGACCCAAGTCCAGACGCTCTGGTTTTAGGAGTCGATCCATCCTAGTATTCTTTAGTGATTAAAATTGATGGGCCTTCAATAACCACAAAACTAGAAGTTATAGACTTAAACAAGTTGGCTTTTAATCACTAAGATCAGAGCTAACATCTCAACACGCCGACTGGTTCACAGGAATGAGTCATACAGATCCTGGGATCTTTATGTAAGAGAAGTCAGGGGCGGAGCCAAGAGCCAAGACCTGGAACCTCCCAGGTTAGTCGGGAAAGAGGAAGTGAAACTATACACAGTGGGGGAGGGTAATATACATGAGTGCAAAACGAATACAGGATCAAGACAAACAGATTTCATTACAGCCGTTCAGTAAGATCATGGCTGATCTAGGGCTCAAAGCCACCTCCCTGCCTGCTCCGCATAACCCTTCACTCCCTTATCTTCCATAAATGTCTCTATCTTCACTTTAAATGTATTTAATGACCCAGCCTCCACAGCTCCCTGGGGCAGAGAATTCCACAAATTTACGACCCTCTGAGAGAAGAAGTTCCTCCTCATCTCAGGTCTAAAAGGGCGACCCTTTATTCTGAGACTGTGCCCCCGAGTTCTAGATTTCCCCATGAGGGGAAACATCCTCTCTGCATCTACCCTGTCAAGCCCCCTCAGTATCTTATATGTTTCAATAAGATCACCTCTCATTCTTCTAAATTCCAATGAGTATAGGCCAAGCCTGCTCAACATTTCCTCATAAGTCAAACCCTTCATATCTGGAATTAACCTTGTGAATCGTCTCTGAACTGCCTCCAATGCAAATATATCCTTCCTTAAATACAGAGACCAAAACTGTACGCAGTACTCAAGGTGTGGTCTCACCAATACCTTGTACAGTTGTAGCAGGACTTCCCTGCTTTTATACTCCAACCCCCTTGAAATAAAGGCCAACACTCCATTTCCTCTTTGATTACTTGCTGTACCTGCATGCTTACTGTTTGTGATTCATGCACAAGCATTCCTAGATCTGGCGGTGAAAGTTAAACCAGTTGTTCATCATATCCGTTCAAGTCTGCATCCCTTGGACTTAAGGAGGTGAAGATGAGGGCTGTACCGGGGGCAACGGCCAGGGTGAGAGAGAGAGAGAGAGAGTAATGGTTTTAATGGGAACTAGGGCATCAAAGCTGAGGCTGTGGATGAGCAGATCGGTAGCTGCAGAAATGTCATGGTGAATGGAGGGCCAGAGGCCAGACAGTTGGGATTTTGAAAGTGCAGATGCAAGTGAATTAGGAGAGCGTTTTTTCCAGAGGCAGACAGCGAGGAAGTCAAGTTGGGAGGAGGAAGGGGGAAGGGGGACGTGAATAAAGAATGAAAGAAGGAAGTGATCAGAAATGGCCTATCTGTGATTGACAGGATGGGAGCAGCGAGGCCCCGTGAGGTGGCAAGAAAAGAGAAGGCTGCAGGATGATCTAATAGAGATCTTTACATTTATGAACTGGTTTGATAGGGTAGATGTAGAGCAGATGTTGCCACTAATGGCGAGTCCAAAATTAGGGGTCATAAATATAAGATCGTCACTAATAAATCCAATGAGGAATTCAGGAGAAACCTCTTTATTCAGAGAGTGGTGAGAATGTAGAGCTTGCTCGCACATGGAGTAGTTGAGGGGAATAGCAGAGTGCCTTTAAAGGGAAGCTAGATAAGTACATGAGGGAGAAAGGAGTAGAAGGACATGATGGTAGAGTGAGGTAAATTAAGGTAAGAGGAGGCTCGTGTGGAGCATAAACACCAACATGATCCTGTTGAGCCGAATGGCCTGTTTCTGTGCTGTAACTATGATGCAATTCTACGGTGAATTCTGAAAAGACGGTACAACTCTCGAAAGAATCTTCAGCAAGGGGCTGGGTGTCAGCGGGTCAAATGTCCAACCTTTCACCCCTACCGATCTGAAGGACTTGTGTTAAATGAACACAATGAACCGTTCCGGATTCAATATCGAGTTCAACAATTTCAGATCGTAACCTCGGCCGCTATTATATTTTTATACATTTTTTATCCACACCTTTGGTTTCTGCCTTTCCCTTTCTTTTCTCCCACATGGCAGCTGCCTCTCATTCTGCCAGCGCATTTCACACTTCATCTAGAGCCATCTTTTGTCTCTTTACCTGCCCTATCCTCGTCTCATCTTGAATATCTCTTAATGTCTCTTCACTTCCCTTTTGTTCTTTCATCATCTCCCTCATTTCCCAGCACCCAAACTGGCCTTTTAATCTGTTTCATTTCCTGCCTTTTTTCTCAATTCTGAAGAAGGGTTTCGACCTGAAACGTTATCTCTATTTCTCTCTCCATGGATGTTGCCTGGCCTGCTGAGATTTTTCAGCGTTTTCTGTTACTTTGTGTAAAATGAATGTTGGGAGTTTAGATACAGTTCTTGGTGAGAGGTCAGATTTATGCCAAATGAACCCTAAATCGGCAGACTGGCTGTAACATGCAGAACAAGTGCCTTCAGATGCCTGGTTAAAACCTTTCTCTGTCACTGATCTTAATCCACCTACAACCTTAACCCTCTCCCTCCTGCTCAATCTGTATGTGTGTCTGTCTGTAATTTCTGTCTGTTCCTGTGTCCATTTGAATTGGGGCTTGGACTTGGGATACAGGGCACAATTTCGATATTTGCAGCTGACTCAAAACTTGGGAGTGTAGAGAACAGTGAGGAAGATAATAATGGACTTCCAGAGGACATGAAGAGGCTGGTGGATTGGGCGGATACATGGAAGATGAAATACAACACCAAAAAGTGTGAGGTGATAGTTTGGTATGAAGAATGAGAAGAAACCATACACACTAAATGGTACAATTTTAAAGGGGGTGCAAGACCCCAGACCTGGGGGTGCTTGTGCTCAAATCTTTGGTGGCAGGTCAGATTAAGAAAGCAGTTGCAGTTAATAAAGCATATGGGGTCCTGGGCTTTATAAATAGAGGCGTAGAGTATAAAATCCAGAAATCGATGGTAAACCAATATAAAACACGAGTTACATCTATAGATATGTGAAGAGAAAAAGATTGCTGAAGTCAAGCATAGGTCCCTTGCAGTCAGAATCAGGGGAATTTATAATGGAATACAAAGAAATGGCAGACCAATTAAATACATACTTTGGTTCTGTCTTCACAAAGGAGGACACAAATAATCTTCCAGAGATTTCGGGGAACATAGGGTCTAATGAGAGGGAGGAATTGAATGAAATCAGTATTTGTAGGGAAATTGACGGGATTGAAGGCCGATAAATCCCCAGGGCCTGATAATCTATATCCTAGGGCACTTAAGGAAGTGGCCCTAGAAATAGTAGATGCATTGCTGGTCATCTACCAAAATTCTATAGACTCTGGAATAGTTCCCATGGATTGGACGGTAGCTACTGTAACCCCACTATTTAAAAAAGATGGAGAGAGAAAACAGGGAATTATAGACTGGTAAGCCTGATATCGGTAGTGGGGAAAATGCTAGAGTCCATTATAAAAGATGTAATAGCAGAGCACTTGGAAAACAGTGACAGGATCCGACAAAGTCAACATGGATTTACAAAAGGTAAATCATGCTTGAATAATCTACTGGAATTTTTTGAGGATATAACTGGTAGAATAGATAAGGGAGAACCAGTGGATAAGGGACTGGCATGCACAGTTAATCACATAGGATTGGGGATAAGGCACTGACTTGGATAGAGCAAAGGTTGGCAGACAGGAAGCAAAGAGTTGGAATAAACGGGTCTGTTTCCGAGTGGCAGGCAGTGACTAGTGGGGTACCGCAGGGAGAAAGACAGATTATTATTTGAACGGCAATAGATTGGGAAAAGGGGAAGTGCAACGAGACCTGGGTGTCGTTGTGCACCAGTCGCTGAAGGTAAGCATTCAGGTGCAGCAGGCGGTTAAGAAGACAAATGGTATGTTGACCTTCATAGCGAGAGGATTCGAGTACAGGAACATGGATGTCTTGCTGGAGTTGTACAGGGCCTTGGTGAGACCACACCTTGAGTATTGTGTGCAGTTTTGGTCGCCTTATCTCAGGAAGGATATTCTTGCCATGGAGGGAGTGCAGCGAAGATTCACCAGACTGATACTTGGGATGGCAGGAATGATGTATGAGGAGAGATTGAGTCAATTTGGCTTATATTTGCTAGAGTTTAGAAGAATGAGAGGGGATCTCATTGAAAATTATAAAATTGTAACTTGACTAGAAAGACTTGATGCAGGAAGGATGTTCCCGATGGCGGGGGAGTCCAGAACCAGGGGTCACAGACTAAGGATAAAGGGTAAGCCATTTAGGACTGAGATGAGGAGGAATTTCTTCACCCAGAGAGTGGTGAACCTGTGGAATTCTCTACCGCAGAAGGCAGTTGAGGCCAATTCATCAAATATATTCAAGGAGGAGTTAGATATATTTCTTAAGGCTAAAGGGATCATGGGATTTGGGGAGAAAGCAGGGACAGGGTACTGAATTTGGATGATCAGCCATGATCTCATTAAATGGCGGAACAGTCTTGAGGGGCTATGAGTTCAGCCCCAGCATTGCGTTCAATTCTGGGCACCATACTTCAGGGAGGATGTGATGGCTTTGGAGCGGGTACAGAAAAGACTTAATAGAATGGTTTCAGGCAATTCAGTTACGTGGATGTACTGCAGAAGCTGAGATTGTTCTCCTTAGAGCAGAGCAGGCTAAGAGGACATTTGATCGAGGTGTTTAAAATCATGAAGGGTTTAGATAGAGTAAATAACAGCAATGTAGAAAAAGTCCCAAGGTGCTTCACAGCAGCGTTATGAAAGAAAATTTGACAGCGAGCCACAAGCTATTATGGCAGATGACTAAAAGCTAAATCACAGAGCTAGGTTTTCACAGAAATCACAGAAACCCCACAGTGCAGATATAGGCCATTTCGGCCCATCGAGCCTGCACTGACACATATCCCACCCGATCCCCATAACCCCTACACCAACACATATCCCACCCTATCCCTGTAACCCCACGTATTTAATCCCCCTAACACTAAGGGTCAATTTTTTTAAATTTTTTATCATAGCCAATCAACCTAACCCACACATCTTTGGACTGTGGGAGGAAACCAGAGCACCTGAAGGAAACCCACGGAAACACGGGGAGAATGTGCAAACTCCACACAGACAGTCGCCCGAGGCCGGATTTGAACCCAGGTCCCTGGCGCTGTGAGGCAACAGTGCTAACCACTATGCCACTGTGCTGCCCTTTAAGGAGCATCTTAAAGCAGGAAAGAGGCGGAGAGGTTCAGGGAGAGAATTCCAGAGCTTAAGGCCTTGGCCGCTCATGGACGGCGACCAATGGTGGAGTGATTAAAGTCAGGGTACTCAAGGCCAGAATTAGAGGAGCGCAGATATCTAAGACGGTATATCTCAGAGCGTAATAAAGAGAAACTGTTTCCAGTCGCTGAAGTGTTGATGACCAGCGGCCACAGATTTATGGTGATTGGCAAAAGAACCAGAGGCGACGTGAGGAACAACTTTTTTACAAAATGAGTGGTTAGGATTTGGAATGTTCTGCCTGATAGGGTGGTGGAAACAGATTAAATAGTAGCCTTCAAGAGGGAATTCGATAAATACTTGAAGGAGAAACAATTGTAGGAATATGTGGAAAGAGCGGGGGAGTGGGACTGACTGGATTGCTCTTCGAAAGAGCTGGCACAGAATTGATGGGCCGAATGACCTCCTTGCGATTCTATGCTCTTAAGCACCTCAATTATATCACCAGTTAATCCTTTATATGTCAGGGAATACTTACCTAGTCTCTGCAACCTGCTCTCATAATTGAGCCTATTAGCTCCGGTGTCATTCTGGTGAATGTGCGCTGCACCCACTCCAAGGCCAATATATCCTTCCTGAGATGCGGTGCCCAGAACTGAATGCAGTTCTCCAGGTGGGGTCTAACCAGAGCTCTGTACAGCTGAAGCATCACTTCATCCCCTTTGTATTCCAGCCCTCTAGAGATAAAGGCCAAAATTCCATTAACTTTTGAATTATTTTTTGTACCTGTCCATTACCTTTTAGCGAATTCCTGTACTTGGAGTCTGTTTGATTGTTTAGGCCCCGTAACCCCTGAACCTGTATTACTGCTGTCAGAATAATGGGCCGTACTCAGAAATAAAACTTACTGCATTGATCACAGCTTCACATCCGTGTCTTGTTTCTCTTTAGGATCAGTGTGTCCGAGGTTTGGCACCATTTTTCTGGCCACTTTTATGAATCATATTTTATCTCCAAAACCCCAAGAAAAAACTACTGTTGGACAAGCTTGTGGGAGTGGCTTAGGGAATAGGATTGCAAGCCAGGCTAACCTGACTAAGGTGCATTCATATGCAAACGCCCATCTCACACTGACAGGCTGGGTGGAAGGGAACCCAAGCCGATTGATGTCATCACCATCTAACATGATTACTGGGAACAATACCCCGAGGTGTAACTCAGAGACACTATGCCCTCACATCAATAAAGCACAGTCCCAACCGAAACTGGTGGAAGGCAGGAGGTGGCCAGGCCATTGTCTTCCAGGAGATAAGCCAGTTAAACAAGTTCGGTTTGAGATTGAAACCCATTACCTGCTAATGGGGGCCATCAACTCAGGAAATGACAGACATCCAGTAATCAGCACTCATTGTCTCTCTAGGTGCCAGACCTGGGAGTGGGGAAACGGAATATAATTTTTCACAAAGCTTTCAAAGGTCATGAGTCACTCTAGGACACGGGGCTCTAGACTGAACACCTGAGTCAATACATCGATCAATACATCGGGTTTTGGGTATATAAGGAGCCATTCGGGGGCTGGTCTCTCACTCTCTTCTCGGCATCAATCTACTGCGAGTCTACCAAGTGGGACTCGGCTCGACGGAACACCGCCAGAAGCTGAGCGCTGCCCTTCATCCCTCATCAACGGACCTCGACTCAAACTGGAACTTGGATACCGTGTTGGCAGTATGGAACCAGGAGCGAGACGTACAGGAAGAAGCTGCAAGCAAGACAACGGTCAATCGGGGAGAGCATATTGCCTGCACCTACACATCCACAAGACAACGTAGCTGTGTGAGGGGGTGATTGTAAGTCCCAGCCAAACCTTAGAGCGCTTTAGTGCTGGGGTCCTGTGTTAGTTTATTTCATGGGAAGGTTCTTTTATCAGACCATGGTAAATTAGCACGGTATGGCATGTTGGCCAAGCCAGGTTTGTATTTTGTACCATTACGAGTGTTATAGTTAATCCTATTAAACACAATACGGTTGAGCTCAAACAGGTGTCCGAGTCTGATCTGTCCATAAAATCTCTATCATCCAGAACTTATAGTAAGAGGTGTGTTTTCGGTGTGCTCGAGAAAACCACTTAGAGATTGGCGACCGCTGGCAGGACGATAGGTTTTGTGTCAGATGATGGACAGTTTTAAGGGCAGGAGACCCGGAATGGAGGATAGGATTTCCTTCTATGTGCTCAATAAGATTAACGTTTCTCAGCCAGAGGTGCTGGAGATGCTGTGCTCTGAGAGGCCCCAGGATAGGGCCACAGAGTGGGCAGGTAGCAGGAATCACAGGAAGTCAAAGGAGAAATCAATTTGGCTCCTGTGTCTGCAGAAGCAAGTTCAACTGCTCAGGGAGCGGGTTGAAAAGCTAGGGAATGAAGTTAAGAGTCTGAGGATAGGTCAGATGCGAGGAAGATAGTCAGGAGTAGGCTAGTAGAGGAACTGCATGAGGAAAGACATGCGCAAGAAGAGACCTCCCGTAACATGGTTGAATACCTACAGTGTCAGGTTACAGAGGCCAAGGTAAACCAGCAGGCCCTATGGGAAGAAAATGCGAGACTAATAGCGAGAGCTGACAGCTTGAAGGGCCAGCTAAGGGATATAAAGATAGCTTATAAAGTAGCCAGGAGTAGAGGTTATGAGGAAGCTGATCATGGACAATGTAAGGAACGGATCCAAAAATTGACCCAAGACTTGTCCGGAGCCAGAGGTAAGGCCTGTTTAATGCCACCGGGGGAAACCAGGGTAGATTGGGACAAGGAGGGTCAGGAGCATGATGATGGGGTTCAGGACAGGGAAGTCCGACCAGTGCCTGAAGCACCACTGAGACTAATGTGCCCTCTGCAGCAGCAGAAATTCGGTCCACCCACACCAAAATGTGACCAGGGCCCGCTGCAGAGTGATTAGGTGGTCCCGTACACAACCCCTCAGCTGCAAGCCATGCTATCAGGGACCCCTCAGTTCACTTTATGGAAGTAGAACAGATAGGGGGGTCAACGGATGTAGTGAGGGCGAGATCAACAGGCTGGTGCTGTTCTGCCTTGATGGGGGATTGTATCAGAGCTTATCCGCAGCCACAAAGCTGGGCGGGGCACCACAGAGGGGTTGAAAGACGAGATCCTGAGGGCCATGGGGCATACCCAGGGTAGCCCATTCTTACAAGTAGAATGGACTAGGCAGCTGGCCGGTGAGACACAAGATGCATTCGCCGACTGGCTATGGCCTGTGTATGTAAAGGCAACTGGAGGGATGCTCAACCATGCTCAGTTGATAGGAGCCCCGAGCAATCACTGGCTCAGGGTCCTTGTGGCAAACAGCTTGCCCAGGTTCAGGGCAGAAGCGTGATGTGACCACGAGGACCTCGCGAATATGGAGGCAGGCGTGCTCAGAAAGCTGAGTCTAGCCTTTAAGGCCGATTCCGGGAAGTAAGTCAAACCAAAGGGAAGGTCCATGAAATGAAAGCCAGTGAAGGTAATAGGAAGGAATGGCAACAGGAAGGGGTTAGTACCGACAAGTCCAGGACTTCTTTCGGGTGTGGGAAGATGGTACACTGGAGGCGAGACTGCCCGTTCCCCAAAGAGGGGAGACCAGTCCCAGGGGGTCCTCCAGTGCAAAAGCCACGAGTTAGAGAGGCAGAGGGGACGACCGACGAGTCGTTCGAGCTACAGGTGGCCACCCTACGGAAGGCTATGGGAAAGGACAAAGGCAAGTTAGACGCTGCCATGAGCAGTGAAATAGCTACCTTGCCCGTACGCCTCCCACCCAGACTAGAACGCGCCCAGCCTGAATACCTGTATCTGCTCACGTATGATGAGTGGGGCAGGCCCTGTGTAAAGATGGGGGAGGACACGGTGCAGGGGAAATATTTGGTGGATACCAGGGCTTCCAGCACGGTGATTCATTCAAAAAACACGACCAACTCACCCTGGTCTAGCAGGGTCCCATTCAGACTCGTGGGGTTCACAGGGAATGAGCAGGCTGGGGCAATCTCAAAACACCTGGCCACAGAACTAGGATCCCTCCATACTATTTGGGAGTGCATCCTGATGCAATGGGAACAGCCAGGATCAGGAGTCCTCGGGGCTGACTTTATGTTAGCCAGTCGAGTGATTGTGGATTTAAGGAATCACTGCCTATGGGGGCAGCGGATTCAGATAAAGCCGAGGAGGTTCTAGTGATCCCAAGAGATAGGGAAGGAAGGGGTAGTGTGTGTACTATGAAGCCCAAGGGGAATTACGACCGAGAGCAGTTGGTCTGTAATACCCCAGCCAAGTATCAGGCGAATGTGCGGGACAACCTCGCCGCATTCGTCACTCACAAGCACAACTGTGGCAGGGTAATGGGTAGAAGTCAGGGTGCAAGGGGACCCCATGTCACTGCCACAGAAACTGTACAGTTTCCCCAGAGAGGCAAAAGCCGACTTAGAGACGGCACTGGGATCCCTTGTAGAACAAGGGGCCTTCCCATGCCAAGCAGCCATGGCACTAGCGACAGCTCAGATCCTAGTGAGGGAAGTGTTCTCCCGATGGGGACTGCCACAGGTCGTGGAGTATGACCAAGGGAGCCATTTCACGGGGCAGGTGATGCAGGCCATCTTAAAACTTTTGGGAATACAAGGGAAGTGGCATGTGGCTCACAACCCCCAGTCATCGGGGATTGTGGAGCACATGAACTGGACACTGAAACAAAGACTGAGGAAGGAGATAAGCCCGTTCCCGCAGAGATGTGATGGGGTCTTGCCTCTAGTCTTAATGGGTGTCCAGGCCAGCCCCCCCAGAAGTACAGGGTACTCCCCACATGAGCTCATGACCGAGAGGATTATGCGCACCCCAACCCATGTGTTGGCGCCGGTCCTCACCGAAGCACAGGTCAGGGAGGAAAACCAGGACAGATTTGTCCAGAATCTGTTTGACACTTTAGAACAGAGTCACTGGCAGGCAGCCAGTGACCTGGGGAGCCAGCAACGAAAAAATCAGTTGTGGCTAGAGCCCCAGAGAACCCACGAGTGTGAGGCCACTTGGGGAGGCGTGATCATAATATGATAGAATTCTTCCTTAAAATGGAGAGTGAAGTAGTTGACTCAGAGACTAGGGTCCTGAATTTAAATAAAGGAAACTATGATGGTATGAGGCACGAGTTGGGTAGCATGGATTGGGGAATGATACTTAAAGGGTTGACGGTGGATAGGCAATGGCAAACATTTATAGATCGCATGGATGAACTACAGAATTTGTTTATCCCTGTTTGGCATAAAAAATAAAACAAAAAAGGTGACTCAACCGTAGTTGATAAGGGAAATTAGGGATAGCATAAGATCCAAGGAGAGGTAATATAATTTGGCCAGAACAAGCAGCAAACCAGAGGATTGGGAGCAGTTTAGGATTCAGCAAAGGAGGACAAAGGGATTAATAAAGAGGGGGAAAATAAATTATGAGAGTAAGCTAGCAGTGAACATAAAAACTGACTGTAATAAATTTTATAGATATGAGAAGAGAAAAAGATTGGTGAAGTCAAGCGTAGGTCCCTTGCAGTCAGAATCAGGGGAAGTTAAAATGGGGAACAAAGAAATGGCAGACCAATTAAGTACATACTTTGGTTCTGTCTTCACGAAGGAGGACACAAATAATCTCCCAGAGATGTCGGGGAACAGAGATGTCTAATGAGAGGGAGGAATTGAATAAAATCAGTATTTGTAGGGAAATGGTGTTAGGGAAATTGATGGGATTGAATGCCGATAAATCCCAAGGGCCTGATAATCTACATCCTAGGGTAGTTAAGGAAGTGGCCCTAGAAATAATAGAGGCATTGCTGGTCATCTTCCAAAATTCTATAGACTCAGGAACAGTTCCCATGCATCGAAGGATAGCTAATGTAAACCCACTATTTAAAAAAGGTGGTAGAGAGAAAACGGGGAATTAACCAGTAAGTCAGACATCAGTAGTGGGGAAAATGCTAGATTCCATTATAAAAGATGTAATAGCAGAGCACTTGGAAAACAGTGACAAGATCGGACAAAGTCAACATGGATTTACAAAAGGTAAATCATGATTGACTAATCTACTGGAATTTTTTGAGGATGTAACTGGTAGAATAGATAAGGGAGAACCAGTGGATGTGATGTATTTGGACTTTCAGAAGGCTTTCGATAAGGTCCCGCATAAGAGATTAGCATGCAAAGATAAAGCACATGGGATTGGGGGTAAGGTACTATCTTGGATAGAGAACTGGCTGGCAGACAGGAAGCAAAGAGTTGGAATAAAAGGGTCGTTTTCTGAGTGGCAGGCAGTGACTAGTGGGGCACTGCAGGGATCGGTGCTAGGACACCAGTTATTCCCTATATATATATGATCTAGATGAGGGAATTAGATGTAATATCCTCAAGTTTGCAGATGACACAAAGCTGGGGGGCGTGTGTGCTGTGAGGAGGATGCAGAGAAACTCCAGTATGATTTGGACAGGTTGGGTGATTGGGCAGATGAATGGCAAATGCAATATAATGTGGATCAATGTGAGGTTATCCACTTTGGTGGCAAAATCAGGAAGGCAGATTATTATCTGAAGGGCAGTAGATTGGGAGAAGGGGAAGTGCAACGAGACCTGGGTGTTCTTGTGCACCAGTCGCTGAAGGTAAGCATGCAGGTGCAGCAGGTGGTTAAGAAGACAAATTGTATGTAGGCCTTCATAGCGAGAGGATTCGAGTACAGGAGCAAGTATGTTTTGCTACAGTTGTACAGGGCCTTGGTGAGACCACATCTTGAGTATTGTGTGCACTTTTGGGCACCTTATCTGAGGAAGGATGTTCTTGCCATGGCGAGAGTGCAGTGAAGATTGACCAGACTGATACCTGGGATGGCAGGAATGACGTATGAGGAGAGATTGGGTCGATTAGGCTTTTATTCACTGGAGTTTAGAAGAATGAGAGGGGATCTCATTGAAACTTATAAAATTCTAACAGGACTAGACAGACTAGATGCAGGAAGAACATTCCCGATGGCAGGGGAGTCCAGAAACAGTGGTCACAGTCTAAGGATAAGGGGTAAGCCATTTAGGACTGAGATGAGGAGGAAGTTCTTCACCCAGAGAGTGGTGAGCCTGTGGAATTCTCTACCACAGAAGGCAGTTGAGGCCAATTCATTAAATATATTCAAGAAGGAGTTAGATATATTTCTTAAGGCTAAAGGGATCAAGGGATATGGGCAGAAAGGAGGGACCGGGTACTGAATGTGGATGATCAGCCATGATCACATTAAATGGCGGAACAGGCTCGAGGGGCCGAATGGCCTACTCCTGCTCCTATCTTCTATGTTTCTATGAAGGTGGGAGACCTGGTAATTGTCAGGAATTATGCCCGTGTAGGGGCTTTCGAGCCACTGTACATGGAGCCTTATAACATCGTAGATAAGGCGAGCCCCATGGTATATGCGGTGAGACTCCTGAAACGCACAAAATGGTATCACATCAAGTTGTTTAACCCCGAGGAGGGGAAAACAAAGGCTAGGGAAAACCAGGGCACGATAATGAGCCTGGTGGATGCGGGTCTTCCTTCCATTGTGTGGGACAATGATGATGACACGGAGGAGAAGCAGTCGGATACCACGGCCCAGGGTGCCATGGACACCTCCTTATTCGCTGACCGTGAGCCGCAAGAGTCCCTGGCTGGAGAGGTTTTAACCGAGGGCACTCGATAACGTGGAGCGAAATATAACTTTATGTAAATAGCAAAAGCCAGACCTGTGGAGGAAAAACCTCTCATGGAGCGATGTTGCTTAGTCTGTTTGCCTTACTATAGAAATTAGAAGAAACCGGAGAAGTAAGATGGAGGCAACCCTAAGACTGAGCATGCTCATAATTCTGGTAGGAATGGGACACATGAGGAGAGTACTATAGCTCCACTCCTTATCCCATTCCCCTGCCAAGTTAGTTTAACCCCCCAACAATACTAGCAAACTTCCCCGCAAGGATGTTGGTCCTGTTCCAGTTCAGGTGCAACCCATCTGACTTGTGCAGGTCCCACCTTCCCCAGAAGCAGACCCAGTGATCCAGGAAACTGAAGCCCTCCCTCCTGCAGCAACTCTTTAACCACGCATTCATCTACTCTATCCTTCTATTCCTATACTCACTAGCACGTGTCACCGGGAGTAATCCAGAGTTTACAACCTTTAAGGTCCTGCTTTTTAATCTGCTACCTAGCTTCCTAAATTCTTGTTGCAGGACCTCATCCCTCTTTCTACCGATGTCGTTGGTACCAATGTGAACCACGACCTCTGACTGTACACCCTCCCCCTTCAGAATGCCCTGCAGCCATTCAGTGACATCCTTGACCCAGGCACCAGGGAGGCACCATGCCATCCTGGAGTCACGTCTGCGGCCACAGAAAAGTCTATCTGTTCCCCTTACAATAGAATCCCCTGTCACTATTGCTCTCCCACTCTTTTTCCTCCCCTCCTGTGCAGGACTGCAGGACAGATAACGTCTTATTCAAGAAGGGTTGTAGGGATAAACCAGGGAATTACAGGCCAGTGAAGTTATTGGAAAGAATTCTGAGGGACAGAATTAGTCTCCACTTGGAGAGGCAAGGATTAATCAAGGATAGTCAGCATGGCTTTGTCAGGGGGAGATCACGTCTGACCAATTTGATTGCATTTTTCGAGGGGGTGACTAGGTGTGTGGATGAGGGTAGTGCAGTTGATGTGGTCTACATGGACTTCAGTAAGGCTTTTGACAAAGCCCCACATGGGAGACTGGTCAAGAAGGTAAGAGCCCATGGGATCCAGGGCAACTTGGCACATTAGATTCAAAATTGGCTTAGTGACAGGAGGCAAAGGGTGATGGTCAAAGGTTGTTTTTGTGACTGGAAGCCTGTGTCCAGTGGTGTACTGCAGGGATCGGTGCTGGGTCCTTTGCTGTTTGTAGTGTACATTAATGATTTAGATGTGAATGTCGGAGATATGATCAGTAAGTTTGCAGATGACACGAACATTGGTGGGGTGGTGAATAGCGAGGAGGGAAGCCTGAGGCTACAGGATGATATAGATGGGTTGGTTAGATGGGCAGAACAGTGGCAAATGGAATTTAACCCTGAACAGTGCGAGGTGATGCATTTTGGGAGGACTAACAAGGCAAGGGAATACAAAATGAATTGTAGGACCCTTGGGAGGACAGAGGTTCAGTGGGACCTTGGTGTGCATGCATATAGATCCCTGAAGGCAGCAGGACAGGTAGATAAGGTGGTTAAAAATGCATATGGGATACTTGCCTTCATTAGCCGAGGCATATAATATAAGAGCAGGGAGGTTATGATGGAGCTGTACAAAATGCTAGTTAGGCCACAGCTGGAATACTGTGTGCAGTTCTGGTTGCCACACTATAGGTAGGATGTGATTGCATTGGAGAATGTGCAGAGGAGATTCACCAGGATGTTGCCTGGGCTGGAGCGCTTCAGCTATGGAGAGAGACTGGACAGGTTGGGGTTGTTTTCCTTAGAGCAGAGAAGGCTGAGGGGGGACCTGATTGAGGTATACAAAATTATGAGGGGCATAGATAGTGTTGTGTATGTAACCGTTTACCTTTAAGGGAACTATAGAATGTAACCGTTCGCCTTTAAGAGCACTACTTTAGGGTGGCACTATCTATTGGCTCATGTATACTGTAATACCGATAGTGACCACACCAGTATATAAGGGTTGTGGTACGTTAACTAGGGCAGAATCGCCCGAGCCTCTGAATAGTAAAGACGTGTTTTATTTTGTTAACAGTGGAGTCTGTGATTATTTATAATACAACCCACAGACTTAACATTGGCGACGAGTCAGGATTCGAACCCTGCGGCAGTTGTTCCACGGCGGCTTCGTCCGAAGACAGGACGTTGAAGAGAGGTTTCAATCCTCACCAATCTGGAACCGACAGGCTGGAAGCGACAGGCATTAGGACCCTGAAGCCTCCATAACCTCGTGGGTAAGCCGCAGCGTTGGCTGCAAAGACAGTGCCACCGATCGGGAGATAAGGGCGATCGCAATCCCTGATAAGAGCCGCGGTGAAACGCGCGAGCGGGTAAGCCAGAGCCCGGGAGGGAGCGAGCAAGATCCGCGCGAGCGGGTGAGCCAGAGGCCGGGGCCCGCTTTCAAGTGCGAGGCGCAGCCGGGCCATCGATCGCATCCGCTGATAAGAGCCGCACTCGGGCTGAAAGTCAGCGTCGGGGAACGGGTGATAACCGCCATTGAAGTGGGCGGAGAGCGCCGAGAAGCGCGGGAAAACCGCCATCGAAGTGGGCGGGGAGAGCGAGAAGCGCGGGAAAGCCGCCATTTTTCGCGGGGAAACCGCTGAAGAAGAAGGAAGAAGCGGGAAACCGCCATCTTGGAAATTATTAAGAATTTCAGGAAAGTAATAAGATTTTTCAGAAAGGCTGGTGTGTTCTCAAGAAGAGAGGGAAAATAAGTATAAGTACAGCAATACTTGTGGTGTTCTCAAGAAGAGAGAAGAAAATTAATAATAAGTAAAGTAATACTTGTACTGTACTCGAAAAGAGAAGAAGATGCCTAAGCGAGGAAATATTAATGACTTTAATGCTGAAATAGAAGACTGGGCCACGTATGTGGAACGCATAGAAATATATTGCGTAGCCAACGACATTGAGGATGACGACAAGGCAATAACTTTGTTAAATTCGATGGGAGCAAAAACATACGGGCATTTGAAACATCTAATAGCACCAGTTAAACCAGTGGACCAGACCTTCGAAGAGATCATAGCAGTGCTGAAGGATCACTTGAACCCCACACCGTTGATGCTGGCTGAACGATTTAAATTTTACGCCAGAACCCAGAGGCAAGATGAAAGCAATGCGGAATACTTAGTCGAACTGCGTAAGCTAGCGAAATACTGCCAGTTTGGAGGGAATTTGACAGAGGCGCTGCGGGACAAGTTCGTATGCGGCTTGGCCAAAGAAGGAACGCAGAAGCGACTCCTGGAGGAAAACGACCTCACACTGGACAGGGCTGTCCTCATAGCTTCATCGCACGAAGCCGCAGTGAAAGGAACGGCGGAAATGCAGCTAAAGGCGGCGGCACTCGGGGTGGACCAAATGACTGCAAGCATTTCCAAATGCTACCGTTGTGGAAAGACAACACACGACCAGAATCAGTGCTGGTTTAAGAATCAAGAGTGCAGGAAATGTGGCAAACTGGGTCACATCGCGAAGGTATGCAGGTCCAGAAAGAAGACCAACAAACAAAGGAAGCCACCACCACAAGAAAAGTACAACAAGGTGCATCAGGTGGCTGAAAAGAGTTCAGACGAACAAAATTCAGACTCAGACCCAAACAGCCAGGAGTTGGATAGTCTGAGAATCCACAATGTGGGTAAAGTAACTGATCTACAGACGATCTGGGTCACACTAAAAATAGCTGGAGTCCAAGTACGAATGGAGCTGGACACGGGATCAGCTGTATCAGTCATCAACCAAAAGGACTACCACCGACTATTCTCTCACATACCCTTAAGAAATACCAAGTTCGTATTACAGACATACACGGGGCATCGCGTATACCCCATGGGGAAAATAAGAGTCAAGGTGAGAGATAGGGGTAAAGTACACCCAAGAATGAATTTGTACGTACTACCTGAGGGAGGACCACCACTTCTAGGATGGGAGTGGATCAAGAAAATAGACATGGAATGGCACTACCGACAAGCAATGACGAGTGAGGACTCGGTGCAGACAAGCAGCTCAGACTCTGAGCCGGAAGACGATAAGTCCAGCTTATGTATGAAAAACAAGGTTAACATTAACTCACAGACTAAGGTTGGAAAATCGATGGCGTGCATAAAGACAGAGAATTCTGAGTCTGTTCAAGCTACAGACATATGCATTACGGAGGAACACCGGGCTCGAACTCAACGCTATTTCAAAGTACAACAACAATTAGAACAATTAAGTTACCGCCTCGTACAAGAGATGAAAACAATGAAAAAGTTCTATGACACCGAATGGGAGAGTCTGGAAAGACAACAGAACCTACTGGCTCAAGCAGAGAGCGACCATAGAGCCATCGTGACCAATTACCGATCACATCTCCCTGATGATGTTCAGGGGTTAGAATATTTGCATGATCTAGAGATACAGCAGAAGGGCAAATCACGCTGCACTGAGGATTTTGTTCTGCAATTAGAGACGGAGCTAGTGCAGGCAAAGTTAAGAGAAGTTGAATCACAGGGTGCTCTTAAGGAGATGCAGAAACAAATCTTGGACATGGAAAAGAGAAACGCTTCTTTACCTGATGAGAATAATGTGGCCATGTTGCAAGAGGAGCTTATAGGGGCAAAACTGAAAGAAGCTAAGCAAAGGATGTTGGAACTTGAAACGCAGAACCAAATCAGCGGTAATCAGCTATGTCAAGCAGAGAAGGAGTGCAAGGGTCTACATGAGAAGGTGCAATATCTCTCAGCCCAAAATAAGGGACTACTCACTCAGTTAAATGAAAGTAAACGGGAAATGGCTGAGATGGACTGCAAGAATAAAGAAGAGTTGATGGCAGTGAGACTTCGAGAGGCAGATAGCATAGCAGCCTTGGCTGAACTCCAACAGGAAATTGCGAAAGAAACAAATGAAGAGGAATCTTCAGGAAGCCAGGATTTTATTCCAGTTCTTCTCTACGACTCCTTACAAGCAGAGTGCGAGAAGTTGAAAAAACAGTATGAACAGGCCCAGACTACAATTCGGGAGGGGGTTAACTCAGCAACCTCCGAAAAGCTAGTTTCGTTGGAAGTATATGAGCAACTAAAGGTTGAACATGAGCAAGAAGTCCAAAGGCTGCAGGAAATTCTTGAGGAGCTCAGGGCCAAGACAGACTCATCGGTAGAAGTTCCATACATAGATGAGGATGTAGAGGTGAAAGACATGGCAGAACTCATAAAAATATGGAAGGAAGCCCAAGACAAATATGAGGCGGCAATTACCGAGGTTGACCGACTTGAAGAACAGTTTCAACTGGGAATGGGCCCTGAACATGAGCTAGAGAGCATCGAGGCGCAACTTCTCCAAGCACTGGAAGCCAAAGTACAAGAGGAAGAGAAGATGAAAGCATTGGAGAAAATGATGGATGAAATGGAGGAGTACGCTGAATTACGTCCAGGGGAACAGGAGAATGGGGAAACAGCTACTTCAGTAGAAGGATTAAATAGCCTGATAACGAAATCCCTGAAGGAAGGGAAAGGATTGAACGCACAAATGAGGCCAGGAGGGAAGGAAGGGCAGACATCCGAGGAAGAGCAGGATGAATATGATTGCTTGAAGAAGGGTTTTGACCTGTTGAGTGACACCGAATGTTATGAGGATGTGGTCTGCCCAAATTGTGATGGGAACTCCCAAAGTGCTGAAATCCTGAGGAAGCACTTAAGGTCTAAGGAACATAGAGAGTTGGTGGCGCTACAGATGGCAGCCGGGAAAAGAGCTCGGAGAGTTTCAAAAAGGCAGAAAAGAAAAAGAAGAAGCAGAAAATAATAACTGTCTAAAATATTATTACTTCTACTACCTCAGTCCGAACACTACGAAAGGTGCTAAATTTGTAAAAAAAAATCCAGGGACATTATCAAGACAGCCAGTGGGTTGTATAAGTCCGCACTGCTGGTTCAACAGGACGAAAGTACAAGCTGTTAAAAAAAAAAAAAAAAGCTATGGAGGATGCTGTCTGGAACGAATTAATACCAGAGACTGAATTTATGAACTGTTCCCACAGAGACTGAACCTGTAAACTGATTCCACTGAGAGTATGTTTGTAAACTGTTATATGACGTTGACTCCATTGAGAGTATATCTGTAAATTGTTATATGACGTTGACTCCATCGAGAGTATATCTGCAAACTGTTTATATAAAGTTGAAGATTGTATGTTTAACGGAATTCTGTAAGTAATAAGCTAGGAAGGGAGGAGTGTTGTGTATGTAACCGTTTACCTTTAAGGGAACTATAGAATGTAACCGTTCGCCTTTAAGAGCACTACTTTAGGGTGGCACTATCTATTGGCTCATGTATACTGTAATACCGATAGTGACCACACCAGTATATAAGGGTTGTGATACGTTAACTAGGGCAGAATCGCCCGAGCCTCTGAATAGTAAAGACGTGTTTTATTTTGTTAACAGTGGAGTCTGTGATTATTTATAATACAACCCACAGACTTAACAGATAGAGTAGATAGAAAGGAAAAAATTCCCTTAGTAAAGGGGTCAATAAACAGGGGGCATAGATTCAAGGTAAGGGGCAGGAGGTTTAGAGGAGATTTGAGGAAAATCTTTTTCACCCAGAGGGTGGTTGGAATCTGGAACTCACTGCCTGAAAGGGTGGTAGAGGCAGGAACCCTCACAACATTTAAGAAGCATTTAGATGAGCACTTGAAACGCTGTAGCATACAAGGCTATGGATCAAGTGCTGGAAAATGGGTTTAGAATAGACAGGGCTTGATGGCTGGCACAGACATGATGGGCCGAAGGGCCTCTTTCTGTGCTCTGTAACTCTATGATTCTATGATTCCTCTAGCATCTCCCCTTTTGCCAGAGCAGTTCTGAGAATTTGTGTCAGAGCCCCTGCAATCTCCTCCCTTGCCTTACACAGCAGCCTGGGATACATCTCGTCTGGGCCTGGGGATTTATCCACTTTTAAGCCCGCTAGTACCTCCTCCCGCTCAATGATAATTTGTTCAAGTATATCACAATCCCCCTGCCTGATTTGTATGCCTACATCGTCCTTCATAGTGAACACAGATGCAAAATATTCATTTAAAACCCCACCTACATCTTCTGGCTCTACCCACAGATTGCCACTTTAGAACCTAATGGGCCCTACTCTTTCCCTGGTTATCCTCTTGCCCTTAATATACTTATAAAACACCTTGGGGGGTTTCTGTTTTTTTTTGCCGCCAGTGGTTTTTCATGCCCCCTCTTCGCTCTCCTAATTTCTTTTTTAATACCCTCCTGCACTTTCTATACTCCTCTAGAGCTTCCACTGTTTTTACTCCTTTGTATCTGCCAAAATTCTCCCTTTTTTTCCTAATCCATTCTCGTATATCCCTTGACATCCAGGGTTCCCTGGACTTGTTGGTCCCATGCTTGACCTTTACGGGGACATGTTGGTGCAATAGTTTATCTATTTCCTTTCTGAATGACTCCCACTGCTCTGATGTGGATTTTCTTACAAATAGCTGATCCCAGTACACGCTGGCCAGATCCGGCCTTATCATTTTAAAATCGGCCTTCCCCCAATTTAGAACCTTTATTTCTGGTCTATCTTTTTTCCTTTTCCATGACTACCTTAAATCTCACCGAATTATGGTCACTGCCACCAAAATTCTCTCCTACTGACACTTCTACCACTTGCCCGGCTACATTCCCTAGAATTAGGTCCAGTACTGCCCCCTCTCTTGTAGGACTTTCTACATGCTGGCTCAAAAAGCACTCCTGGATGCACTTCAAGAATTCTACACCCTCTAAACCTTTCACACTCTGACTATCCCAGTTAACATTGGGGAATTTGAAATCCCCTACTATTATTACCCTATTACCTCTATGCTTCTCTGAGATTTGCCTACATATCTGTTCCTCTATCGCCCCCTGACTGTTTGGGGACCTATAGTATACTCCCAGCAGAGTGCTTGCCCGCTTTTTGTTTTTAAGTTCTACGCATATGGCCTCATTAGAGGAACCTGCTAAGATATCATCCCTCCTTACTGCAGTAATTGAATCCTTGATTAATATTGCGACACCGCCTCCTCTTTTACACCCCCCTCTGTCTTGCCTGAAGATTCTATACCCCGGAATATTGAGCTGCCAGTCTTGCCCCTCCCTCAACCGTGTCTCTGTGATAGCAGCAATATCATACTCCTGTGTGTTCATCAACATCTTCAATTCCTCTGCCTTACTCGTAAGACTACTTGCCTTAAAATAAATGCCATCCAGCCTTGCCATACACCCTTGTGCCGTTACATATTTGCTCTGCCTTCCAGACTGACTTGTTTTTTCCTCTATATTTGGCTGTGCATCACCCCCTACTGAAGCTCCACTCCGTATCTCATCCCCCTGCCAAGTTAGTTTAAACTCCCCCGCAACAGCACTAGCAAACCTCCCCGCAAAGATGTTGGCCGCGTTCCGGTTCACGTGCAACCCATCTGACTTGTACCGGTCCCACCTTCCCCAGAAAAAGCGCCAGTGTTCCAAAACTAAAGCTCTCCCTCCTGCAGCAACTCTTTAGCCACGCATTCATCCACTTTATCCTTCTATTCCTATACTCACTAGCACGTGGCACCAGGAGTAATCCAGAGATTACAACCTTTGACGTCCTGCTTTTTAATTGTCTCTTTGATCATTTTGTATGTTATCGAATATTTGAATAATTGGCAAGCGATTTGTACTGATCTGCTGAGTGTATTTCCATAGGACACCGATGCCTCGGTGGAGGAGGGATCCCAGCCAGGTTAAAATAACACTGGAAATGTTATTCTGCAGATGACCTAACAGTGGAAGGGAATTGGAGGGAAAATATATCAGTAAATCTATAAATTGTATTAATTACATATAATCATGGGAGATTTTAAGGGCACCAAATAATCTGGCATGGAGAGGGTAGGGAAATTGGAAAAGGGAATGGAGCATTTACAGTGTGTTCAGGACTCCTTTCTTACTCTGTAAGTAAGAAGCCCAACAAGAGAGGAATCACTGATGGATCTATAATGGGCGATGTACCAGAGCGGATAAGAGAAGTGAGCTTAGGAGAAAATCAAGACAATATCAATCACAACATAATAAGGTTTAAGATAATGATTGAGAAAAGGAAAAGTAATAGATTGGAAAAATCTGATTTTGAGGTGTTGAAAATGGAACGGGGAAGATAAACTGGAACAGAATATTGAAAAACAAAGAGATAGAATAGCAGTGGGAAATATTTTAAAAGTTGATCAGTAGAGTTCAGGAGAAATATATTCCACTAAAAAACAAGAACAAACTAGCCAATAATGAAATGCCATGGATGAATAAAGAGATAAGTGGAAAAGTAAAACTGAAGGAAAAGGCAGACACTGAGTACAGTGACAATAAAGGAGAGGATGGCAAAAGGGAATAGGAAGAGGTTGGGAAAGAAGTAAATTATATTATCAGGAATATAAATAAAGCGATAGTAGAGTAATCTACAGACACATAAATAACAGGACATTCAGGATAGGGACAGGGTCACTAAAGGATCACAAGATAAACTCACAGGTAATGACAGTGAAATGGCAGAAATATTGGAGAATTGCTTTGCCTCAGTTTTTACCAGGTAGACTAACAAGCTAGATATGACATTACAGGATGAGATGAAAAGAGCTATAAAAACATTTAAAATAGAAAGGGGGAAATAATTAATAAACTAGCAAAAGTTAGAGAGGATAAAACCCCGACACTAAAAGAAGCAAGGGAAGAGAGTGCAGAGGCACCATTATATATACTCAGGAATAGTTAGTGTAATTTCCAAATTTATAGATGGCACCAAATTCGGGCGTATAGTTAATACTGAGGAGGACTGTGACAAAATACAAGATGTTAATAAACTGCCCGGTTGGTGTGTAAATGGCAAAGCAATTTCAATATGGATCAGTGTGAAGTGGTGCATTTTGTTAGGAGGAATAAAGAGGCCAAGTACTCCTTGGAAAGTAAGTGAGTAAATGGGGTGGAGGGGCAAAGGGATCTCGGGGGACAGAGGCACAAATCATTAAAAGCAGGTTAACAAGGCCATAAAAATGCAAACAAAGCACTGGGGTTCATTTCTAGAGTAAGAGAATTGCAAAGCAGAGCAGTTATGTTGAATGTATTTTGAACCTTGGTTAGACCACACTTGGATTACTGTGTACAGTTCTGGTCTCCATATTATGAAAAGGATAGAGAGACACTGGAGAGGTGTGAGATATAATTCGCTTTTCGTTGTGACTGGGCTGAATTTAATGTACCAGCCTGCTTCGAGAGTTCTGCAAACAAGCCTTTAAACAGATCTACTGAACTTCTGTAACCCTTTTCAGCTGTGGCTCAGTGGGTAGCACACTCGCCTCTGGTTGTGGATTCAAGTCCCACTTCAGGAACTTGAGCACAACAATCTATTCTGACACTCCAGTGCAGTGCTGAGGGAGTACTGCACTGTTGGAGGTGCTGTCTTTCGGATGAGATGTTAAACCGACATCTGCTCTCTCAAGTGGACGTAAAAGGTCCCAAGGCGCTATTTTGAAGAAGGGCAGGGGAGTTATCCACGGTGTCCTGGCCAATATTTATCCCTCAATCAACATAACAAAAACAGATTATCTGGTCATTATCATATTGCTGTTTATGGGAGCTTGCTGTGCTCAAATTCGCTGCCACGTTTCCCACATTACAACAGTGACTACACTCCAAAAGTACCTATTTGGCTGCAAAGTGCTTTGAGACGTCGGGTGGTCGTGAAAGGCGCTATATGAATGCAAGTCTTTCTTTTAGACATGGCGTAAGTGGCCTTGAGGCCCATTGTCAACAGATTTAGTGAACTTCTGCTACCTCATCAGACAGGACCTCGAGATTTCTGCAAAACAAACTGTTGAGCTGATTGAACAATGCGGAACTTCTGCAACCCCTTCAGACATGGCGCAGGCGGCCTTGAGGCCCATTGACTATAGATAAGGAGAAGAGATACCCATGATTGAACAATTGTCAACCTGGTCTGGGATGCGTATGCATTGGGAGGCCTGCCAAGCTTTGGGTAGAAAGGAAACAGTTAGGGAACACTTAGGACTGCTGCAGTGAGTCGGGCGACTTGACCGGTCGCACAGAAAGAAGGTCCTACTGGTCACTGCCGAACCGGTCACTCACTGGTGTTAGTACGTATGTACGCTTATGCTTGCTCATTGAAGCTTATGCTTGCGTGTAAACCTGATTTTGTGCTTGCTTCTAAACTTGATTGACTGTAAGTAAAGAAGTAGTTACCCTGAAATCTTTGTCTCATTGCCTTCGCTCTAAGTAACTGTCAGACTGGGATACCATAAAGGGCCTATTCTTACACAGGATGCAAAAAAGATTGGAATGGATGATACCAAAACTGAGAGGTTATGACTGAGCATGCTGGGGCTCTTTCTCTAGAAAAGAGAAAGCTGAGTGATGATCTAATAGCGATGCTTTAAATTATGAAGTGGTTTGATAGGGTAGATATCGATAGGATGTTTCCACTTGAGGCGAGTCCAAAACTAGGGGTCATAAATATCACCTACTGACTAATAAATCGCATAAGGATTTCAGGAGAAACCTCTTTATCCAGGGCTTGGTGAGAATGGCGAGCTTGCGAGCACATGGAGTAGTTGAGGCGAATAGCAGAGTGCCTTTCAGGGGAAGCCGCATCTGTATAAAAGGATGAAAGGAATATAAGGATAAGACAGGGTGAGGTGAAGTAAGGTGGGTGGAGGCTCATGCAGAGCATAAACACCGGCATGGACCTCTTGGGCTGAATGGTCTGTTTCTGATCTGTAAATACTATGTAATTCTACGGTGAATTCTGAATAGACACGGTACAACATTCGGCAATCTTCAGCAAGGGGCTGGGTGTCAGAGGGTCAAAACTTTGACCTTTCACCCCTACCGGTCTGAAGGTCTTGTGTAAAATGAATGTGGGGATTTCAAACACAGTCCTTGGTGAGAGGTCAGATTTGTACCACACTAGGCCCTAAATCGGCAGACTGGCTGTTACGTGCCGAACAAGTGACTTCAAAAGCCTCTTTAAACTCTTTCTCTCTGTCGCTGATTTCAATCCACTACAGCCTTATCCCATTCACTCCTCCTCAGTCTGTGTGTGTCTGTACGTGTGTGTGTTTCTGTGTCCCTCTGTACATGTTTGTGTTTTTGTGTGTGCCTGTATATGTGGGTATTTCTCTGTAGGTGTTTCTGTCTGTGTTTCTGTCTGTATGTGTGTTTTTCTGCATGTATGGTTCTGCATGTGTGGGTCGTGTGTCTGTGTGTGTGTCAGTCTGCGTCTATAAACAGACACACAGAATCCTACCCAACAAAAATATATCTCATTTGAACGGGATTCTTCAGACAGATTGATAATAAACATTCATTATAGAGTTATACAGCATAGAAAGAGGCCCTTCAGTCCATCGTGTCCGTGCCGGCCATCAAGCCCAGTCTAATCTAATCCCATTTTCCAGCACTTTGTCCACGGCCTTGTATGCTATGGGGTTTCAAGTGCACATCCAAATGCTTCTTGAATGTTGTGAGGGTTCCTGACTCTACCACCCTTTCAGGCAGTGAGTTCCAGATTCCAACCACCCTCTGGGTGAAAAAGTTTTTCCTCAAATCCCCTCCAAACCTCCTGCTCCTTACTTTGGAACTATTCCCCCTGGTTATTGACCCCTCTACTAAGGGGAAAGTTCGTTTCTATCTACCCTTTCTATGCCCCTCATAATTTTGTACAACTCAATCAGGTCCCCCCTCAACCTTCTCTGCCCTAAGGAAAACAACCCCAGCCTGTCCAGTCTCTCTTTATAGCTGAAGCGCTCCAGCCCAGGTAACATCCTGGTGAATCTCCTCTGCAGCCTCTCCAATGCAATCACATCCTTCCTATAGTGTGACGACCAGAACTCCATACAGTATTCCAGCTGTGGCCTAACTAGCGTTTTGTACTGCTCCATCATAACCTCCCTTCTCTTATATTCTATGCCTCGGCTAATGAAGGCAAGTATCCCATATGCCTTTTTAACCAACATATCTACCTGTCCTGCTGCCTTCAGGGATCTATGTACATGCACACAAAGGTCCCTCCGATCCTCTGTCCTTCCTAGGGTCCTACCATTCATTGTGTAGTCCCTTGCCTTGTAAGTCCTCCCAAAATGCATCACCTCACACTTTTCAGGGTTAAATTCCATTTGCCACTGTTCAGCCCATCTGAACAACCCATCTATATCGTCCTGTAACCTGAGGCTTCCCTGCTCGCTATTTACCACTCCATCAATTTTCGTGTCATTTGCGAACTTACTGGTTATACCTCCTACATTCATATCTAAATCAATAATGTACACTACAAACAGCAAAGGACCCAGCACCGATCCCTGCGGTACACCACTGGACACAGGCTTCCAGTCACAAAATGAACCTTCGACCATCACCCTCTCTCTCTTGCCACTAAGCCAATTTTGGATCCAATGTGCCAAATTGCCCGGGATCCCATCGGCTCTTACTTTCTTGACCAGTCTCCCATGTGAGAATTTGTCAAAAGCCTTACTGAAGTCCATGTAGACTACATCAACTGCTCTACCCTCATCCACACACTTCGTCACCCCCTTGAAAAATCCATTGCATCAGAGCCACCGACGGTTTCATGGGGCAGTGTAGGGGGAGGTTTACTCTCTATCTAACCCACGCTTCCTCGAGCTCGATTTTTCCATCTTGCACTATCTGCCTCATTTTATCTCTCTCTGCCTGACTCTCATCTCTCTGCCTGTGTTTCTTTCTCTCTCAATGGCTCTATCTCTCCCAGGCTTGTTCTCTCTCTCTCATCCAGCTTTGCTGTCTTCTCTCTACCTTTCTCACTTCTCTCTGCTTCACTGTCTCTCACCCTTTCTGCCTTTCTTTTCTCTGCTTCTCAATCCCTCATTCTGCTTCACTCTCAGTCTCCCTCTCTCCACCTCTTCTGCCCCTCGCTCTTCTCTCTGTCTCATTCTCTTTCACCACTCCAGCCACTATCTCCTCTTTCTCTCCTCTATCTGTCTGCCTCATTCTCTCTCTTGCACTCCCTCTTTTGGCTTTATGTCTCTCTCTCGCTCTGTCTCACTTATTTTGCTTTCCCTGTTTCCTCTGACCCTGTCCATCTCTCTCACTTTCACTGTTGCTCATGCTCTATTTTTCACATACTCCCTTCTCTTTTTCTCTCGCTCTCTCTTGCTCCCCTCTGTTTTTGTTTCCTTGCTTTCTGCCCCTCTCTCTCCCAGTTTCTCCCTTTTTCTCACTCTGACCAGATTCCTGGTGTCACAGGACTGTGTGAACATTAACACATTAACACTGAGCCCAGCCTGTGCTTTGAACACATTGCATGAACTGATAGAAACATAGAAACATAGGAGCAGGAGTAGGCCATTCGGCCCTTCGAGCCTGCTCTGCCATTCAATATGATCATGGCTGATCCACTATCTCAATATCATATTCCCGTTCTCTCCCCATACCCCTTGATGCCTTTTGTGTCTGGAAATCGATCTATAGAAAATGAGCTGTCCAGGATGTGCTAGACCCCCGCAGGGGCTTAGAATCCTGCAAAATTTTGCTGTTAATCTAGAGGGAAGCTTATTTTTGGTTTTAACCTCTGCTGCACATCTGCCTGCACATCTCATCCATTGCCATTCGTAATCTCACTTTATTATACTTCATTGTACAATAACACATCTGCCCACTTATGTACACGTTACCTCTGATGTGCTCCTCTCTGTAAATCTACCAGGCCTTGATATTCCTTATGTTTGATGGCCTGTTTCTTTAATTTAATCCGTTTGGTATTTTGTACATTTATCTGAAATGTTTTGAATAATTGGTAAGCGATTCCTGTTGATCTGCTGTGCGTATTTCCATATTGGACACAGATGCCTCGAGGGAGCAGGTATCTAAGCCAGGTTTAAATAATGCTAAAAAGCCTATACTACAGACCACCTAACAGTGGAAGGGAATTGGAGGGAACATATGTAAGCAAGTCTATAAAATGAGCAAAATACATCTAATAGTCATGGGAGATTTTAACTACACCAAATAATCTGTTAAGAAGAGGGAGGGAAAGGGGAAAAGGGAATGGAGAATTTACAGTGTGTTCAGGTCTCCTTTCTTACCCAGTATGTAAGAAGCCCAACAAGAGAGGAATCACTGATGGATCAATAATGGGTAATGTACCAGAGCAGATAAGACAAGTGAGCTTAGGTGAAAATCTAGGCTATATCGATCACAACATAATAAGGTTTAAGATAATGATTGAGAAAGACCAAAGTAATAGATTGGAAATAGCTGATTTTTAGGTGATGAGAATGGAACTAGGGAAGATAAACTTGAGCAGAATATTGACAAACAGAGATAGAACACCAGTGGGAAATATTTGAAAATGTGATCAGTAGAGTTCAGGAGGAATATATTCCACTAAAAAACAAGAACAAACTAGCCAATAATGAAACGCTAGGGATGAATAAAGAGATAAGGGCAAAATTGAACCTGAAGGAAAAGGCAGACACTGAGTACAGTGACAATAAAGGAAAGGAAGACAAAAGAGAATGGGAAGAGGCTGGAAAGAAGTGAAATAACAATTAGGAAGGCAACGATGAAGTACAAAATTAAATTATCAAGAAATGTAAAAAGAAATAGTAAAGTATTCCACAGATACATAAAACAACAAAAAGTAAAACAGGATAGGGACAGGGCAACTGAAGGATGCACAAGATAAACTCATAGGGGATGACAGTGACATGGCAGGAATATTGGATAATTGCTTTGACTCAGTTTTTGCCAGGTAGACTTTTTTGATCTCTTCTATTGTCAAGATATTTGTAATAGAAAGGAGGAAAACAATGGATAAACAATAAAAATATGAGAGGATAAAACGGTTGCTCTGGATGTGTTGCATTCGCACATACTTAAAGACACAAGGCAAGAGCCAGCAGAGGCACTATTATATATACTCAGGAATGGTTAGTATAATTTCCAAATTTACTGATGACACCACATTAGGGATTTTAGGTAATACTGAGGAGGACAGTGACAAAATACAAGATGTTAATAACCTTGTATGACGTGTAAATGGCAAATGAATTTCAATATAGATAGGTGTGAGGTGGTGGATTTTGTTAGGAGGAATAAGGAGGCCACATACTCTTTGGAAAGTAAGTGTGTAAATGGGGTGGAGGGGCAAAGGGATCTAGGGGGACAGATGCACAAATCATTAAAAGCAGGTTAACAAGGCCATGAAAATGCAAACAAAGCACTGGGGTTCACTTCTAGAGTAAGACAATTGAAAAGCAGGGAACATGTTAAACTTATGTAGACTATTGGTTAGACCACACTAGGAGCACTGTGTACAGTTCTGGTCTCCATGTTATGAAAATAACATCAAGGCACTGTCGAAGGTGCAAAATAGATTACAAAGATGATACCAGAACTGCGGGGTTATATGTATCCAGAATGAATGAACATACTGGGGCTCTTTCTTTGGAAAAGAGAATGCTGTGTGGTGATGTAATAGAGATCTTGAAAATTATGAAGGGTTTCATTAGGGTGGATGAAGAGCAGATGTTACCACTTATGGGGAGTTCAAAACTAGGGGTCTAAATATAAGGTGCTCATTAATAAATCTATTAAGGAATTCAGGAGAAACCTCTTTACCCAGAGAGTGGTTAGAGTGTAGAGCTTGCTGGCACGTGGAGTAGTTGAGGTGGTGGAATGGGCGAACACATGGCAACAACAACAATTTGTATTTATATATGGTATTATTTAAGTAGCACCTTTGACATAGTAAAACGTCACAAGGCGTTTCACAGAAGCGTTATAAAACACAATTTGAGACCGAGCCACATAAGGAGAAATTAGGGCAGATGACCAAATGCTTGTTCGCAGATGTAGGTTTTAAGGAGCATCTTAAAGGAGGAAAGAGAGGTAGAGAGGCAGAGAGGTTTAGGGAGGGAATTCCAGAGCTTAGGGCCTTGGCATCTGAAGGGCGGCAGCCAATGGTGGAGCGATTGAAATCAGGAATTCTCAAGGGACCAGAATTCGAGGAGTGCAGATACATCAGGAGGTTGTAGTGCTGGAGGAGATTAGAGATAGGGAGGGGCGAGGACATGGAGGGATGTGAGAACAAGGATGTGAATTTGAAAATCGAGGCATTGCTTAACTGGGAGCCAATGTAGGTCAGTGAGCACCGGGGTGATTGGTGAATGGCACTTGGTGCGAGTTAGGACCGGGCAGCAGTATTTTGGATGACCTCAACTTTACGGAGTGCAGAGCATGGGAGGATGTCCAGGAGTGCGTTGGAATGGTCACATCTAGAATTAACAAAGGCATGGATGAGGGGTTCAGCAGCAGATGAGCTGAGGCAGGGCTGGAGTCGGGCGATCTTCCAGAGACTGAAATAGGCGGTCTTCATGATGGCGTGGATATGTGGTCAGAAGCTCATTTCAGGGTCAAATATAACATTAAGGCTGCAAACAGACTGCTTCAGCCTTAGACAGTTGCTGGGGAGAGAGATGGAGTCGGTGGCTAGGGAATGCAGTTTGTGGCAGGGAGCGAAGACAATGGTCTTCCCTTTCTTTAATTGTTGGGATTTTCTGCTCATCCAGTACTGGATGTCGGTCAAGCAGTCTGACAATTTAGAGGCAGGGTGAGAGAGAGATTAATGGGAACTAGGGCATCAAAAGTGTTGGTGAGGGTGTGGTTGAGCAGATCAGTAACTGCAGAGTGTCCTGGTGAATGGATGACCAAAGGCCGGATATTTGGTATTTTGAAAGTGCAGTTTTAAGTGAATTGGAGGAGAGTTTGTCCCAGGGGCAAAGTAAATAGGGTTGGGAGGGGGAAGGAGGATGTGGCTGGAGAGCAATACAAGGAAGTGATCAGAGATGGCCTTATCTGTGATTTACATGATGTTAGTAGTGAGGCCACGTGAGATGGAAAGATCAAGGGGGTGGGGGTGTATATGGGCTGGGGAGTTTGCATGGCGGGGGAGATTAAGGGAAGATAGGAGGGCAGTAAATGCAAAGGCGAGAGAGCATGATGAATTGTGATGGTCGTTGAAATCAGCGAAGATAAGTGGCTCAGTTCAGAGGCTGAGAGAGGAAAGCAGTGAAGATATCTCCTTGAGAAAATTGTTTAGAATACTTGGGCGGGCAGTAGATAAGGAACATTTTGAATGAGAGGTGAATTTGAATGACAGATGGCATTCAATGCAGAAAAGTGTGAGGTTATACAGTTTGGTAGGTGATGCGCTATAGAGTCATAGAGTCATAGAGTTATACAGCACAGAAAGAGGCCCATCGTGTCTGCGCCGTCCATCAATCCCTGTCCAGTCTAATCCCATTTTCCAGCATTTGGTCCATAACCTTGTATGCAGTGGCATTTCAAGTGCTCATCCAAATGCTTCTTGAATGTTGTGAGGGTTCCTGCCTCTACCACCCTTTCAGGCAGTGAGTTCCAGATTCCAACCACCCTCTGGGTGAAAAAGTTCCTCCTCAAATCCCCTCTAAATCTCCTGCCCCTTACCCTGAATCTATGCCCCCTTGTTATTGACCCCCCTACTAAGGGGAAAAGTTCCTCTTTATCTACCCTATCTATGCCCCTCATCATTTTGTACACCTCAATCAGGTCCCCCCTCAGCCTTCTTTGATCCAAGGAAAACAACCCCAGCCTGTTTAGTCTTTCTTCATAGCTGAGGCGCTCCATCCCAGGTAACATCTTGGTGAATCTTCTCTGCACCCTCTCCAAAGCAATCACATCCTTCCTATAGTGAGGTGACCAGAACTGCACACAATACTCCAGCTGTGGCCTCACCAGCGTTTTGTACAGCTCCAACATAACCTCCCTGCTCTTATATTCTATGCCTCGGCTAATGAAGGCAAGTATCCCATATGCCTTTTTAACCACCTTATCTACCTGTTCCGCTGCCTTCAGGGATCTATGTATATGTACACCAAGGTCCCTCTGACCCTCTGTACTTCCTAGGGTCCTACCACTCATTGTGTATTCCCTTGCCTTATTTGTCTGTCCAAAATGCATCACCTCGCACTTTTCAGGGTTAAATTCCATTTGCCACTTTTCCGCCCATCTGACCAACCCGTTTATATCGTCCTGTAGCCTGAGGCTTTCCTCCTCGCAATTTACCACCCCACCAATTTTCGTGTCATCCGCGAACTTACTGATCATACCTTTTACATTCTCATCCAAATCATTTATGTAGATCACAAACAGCAAGGGACCCAGCACCGATCCCTGAGGTACCCCACTGGACACAGGCTTCCAGTCACAAAAGCAACCGTCAACCATCACCCTCTGCCTCCTGCCACTCAGCCAGTTTAGGATCCAATGCGCCAAGGCACCCTGGATCCCATGGGCTCTTACCTTCTTGACCAGTCTCCTATGCGGGACTTTGTCAAAAGCTTTGCTGAAGTCCATGTAAACCACATCCACAGCATTTCCCTCATCCACACACCTAGTCACCCCCTCGAAAAATTCAATCAGATTTGTCAGACATGATTTACCCTTGACAAAGCCATGCTGACTATCCCCAATTAATCCTTGCCTCTCCAAGTGGAGACTAATTTTGTCCCTCAGAATTTTTTCCAATAATTTCCCTACCACAGATGTTAGGCTCACTGGCCTGTAATTCCCTGGTTTATCCCTGCTACCCTTCTTGTATAATGGTACTACGTTAGCTGTTCTCCAGTCCTCTGGTACATCCCCTGTGGCCAGAGAGGTTCTGAAAATTTGTGTCAGAGCCCCTGCAATCTCCTCCTTTGCCTCATACAACAGCCTGGGATACATCTCGTCCGGGCCTGGGGATTTATCCACTTTTTGGCCTGCTAAAACCGCTAGTACCTCCTCCCTCTCGATGCTAATATGTTCAAGTATGTCACAGTCCCCTTGCCCGATTTCTATGTCTACATCGTCTTTCTCCATAGTGAACACAGATGCAAAAAATTCATTTAAAACCCCACCTACATCATCTGGCTCTACACACAGATTGCCACTTTGGTCCCTAATGGGCCCTACCCTTTCCCTGGTTATCCTCTTCCCCTTAATATACTTATAAAACATCTTAGGATTTTCCTTTATTTTGCTCGCCAGTGTTATTTCATGGCCCCTCCTCGCCCTCCTAATTTCTTTTATAAGTATGCCCCTGCACGTTTTATACTCCTCTAGGGCTTCCTCCGTCTTTAGTCTTTTGTAACTGCCAAAAGCCCCCCTTTTTTTCCTAATGCATTTTTGTATATCCCTTGTCATCCAAGGTTCCCTTTGCTTGTTGGTCCCACCCTTGACCTTTACAGGAACATGTTGGCGTTGTACTCTCTCTATTTCCCTTCTGAAAGTCTCCCACTGTTTTGATGTAGATTTTCCTATAAGTAGCTGCTCCCAGTCCGCTTTGGCCAGATCCTGCCTTATCATATTAAAATCGGCCTTCCCCCAATTTAGAACCCTTATTTCCGGGCTGTCTTTGTCTTTTTCCATGACCACCTTAAATCTCACCAAATTATGGTCACTGTCGCCAAAATGCTCTCCTACTGACACTTCCACCACTTGCCCGGCTACATTCCCTAGAATTAGGTCCAGTACCGCCCCCTCTCTTGTAGGACTTTCTACATGTTGGCTCAAAAAGCTCTCCTGGATGCACTTTAAGAATTCTGCACCCTCTAAGCCTTTCACACTCTGACTATCCCAATTAATATTGGGGAAGTTGAAATCCCCCACTATTATTACCCTATTATTATCAATCACTCAAAAGACTGAGGTTAAGCGAGTAACTAACAGGCTTTTATTAACTAGAGAATGAAGGTGTGCCTCGAGTGGTCGACCAGTCCAGAATACAGAGGGGCTGTGGAGCAGTCACCTTTATACCTGGACTCGTGGGAGGAGTCAGCCGAGGCATGTACAGACATGTACACAGTGGAATACAAACAGTGGTTTACCACATTCACCCCTTGTTTAAAAATGAGTGCGGCGGGGTGAAGTGTATTAAAAGTTTGTGTATTGGAGTCTCTCCGGAGGTCTTGTCTGCCGCTGTGATCGACGTGGCGACGGCAGGGGTAGTGAAGCTTCTGGCGTCGAGTCCCGCGTAGGCTGGGGCACTGGTGTGTAGTCCTCGTGGGTGTCGAGCGGGTCGCGGGGCCCAGGCGTGCCGTCTGCTGGGGTTGGATATTGGATCATGGGGGGGGGGGTGGTAGTGGGTGGTAGGTTACTGGGGCCCCCGAGGGTGCGAGGTCTCGTATGGAGACTGTGTCCTCCCGCCCGTCTGGGTACGCAATGTAAGCATACTGGGTGTTGGCGTGGAGGAGGTCGACCCTCTCGACCAGGGGGTCCATTTTATGGGTCCTCACGTGTCTTCTCAGTAGGACCGGCCCTGGGGACGTCAGCCATGGTGGTAGCGATGTCCCCGATGTGGACTTCCTTGGGAAGACAAACATTTTCTCATGAGGGGTGGTGGTAGTGGCAGTGCAGAACAGTGACCGAATAGAGTGGAGCACATACTGCCAGCGGGAGTTCGGAAGGCCCCTAGACTTTTAAGCTAGCAGGGCGGCCTTCCAAACTGTCGCATTCTCTCTTTCCACCTGTCCGTTCCCCCGGGGGTTGTAACTGGTGGTCCTGCTTGTGGCAATACCCCTAGCGAGCAGGTACTGGCGGAGTTCATCGCTCATAAACGATGAGCCCCGGTCGCTATGGATATAGCTGGGGAAACCGAACAGGGTGAAGAGGTCGTTCAGACATTTAATGACCGTGGCACTGGTCATGTCCGGGCAGGGGATGGCGAACGGGAAACGGGAGTACTCATCAATAATGTTGAGGAAGTACACATTGCAGTCAGAGGAGGGGAGAGGCCCTTTAAAATCAACGCGCAGGCGCTCGAATGGGCGAGTGGCTTTTATCAGGTGAGCCATGTCTGGTCTATAAAAGTGCGGTTTGCACTCAGCGCAGACTTGGCAGTTCCTGGTCATGGTCCTGACCTCCTGTGGTGATTATTCTTTATGTTTAGTAAGAAGTATTGTGATTGGTTGTTTGCTTCCTGCCTTGGGATATATGCTGTAATCTCATTGGTAGTTGATGTCATGTGATTTGTGGTGGCCACCTTAAATTCAGTTCTTTCCAGCCTTTAGTTGGGACTGGGTGTTGAAAGATGTGCTACAGGATTTTTAAGTTAATAAAGCCTAGATTAGAAAGGCAAATCTATTCTTTATTTCAATTTATTAACTTTATGTCAGAATGGACCGATATCTTCAACCAGAACGATTCAATGCTGACCCTAATTCTGCAGGAGTGGATGATAAATGGAAACACTGGTATTGCACATTAAAAACGTTTTGGGCGTGTTGGATCAAGAGTCTCTAAATAAGCTGAATATGCTGATCAACTACATTGCTCCGGATGTGTATAAGTATATTTTGGACTGTAAAACTTACGAAGTGGCTATTTCTACATTGGAAAAGATTTTTGTTAAACCAAAGAATGAGGTATTTGCACGTCACCTTCTATCTGCCCGTAGGCAGCAGGTGGGAGAATCTTTGGATACTTATTTACAAGCACTTCGGTGCCTTAGTGTTAACTGTAATTATAAGGCCGTGATGGCTGAAAAATATAAGGAAGAATCGGTACGGGATGCTTTTATTAATGGATTACTGTCTAGGTCAATTCGTCAACGTTTGTTAGAAAATAAGACTTTGGATCTTAAGAGTGCTTTTGAGCAAGCTTCTACATTGGATGTGGCTCAGAGAAGTTCGGATTCTTATGCTCTTTTTAATTGGCCTGTGACTGTGGTTTCGGCAGTTCCGGATGAAAAGGAATTATGTGGACTTAATAGGAGTGGTTTACTAGATTCTGAAACAGTTTCTACTTCAGCGGCTGTTGCCTCTAGGATTCAGAAGTGTTATTTTTGTGGGAACGTCCGGCACCCTCGTCTGAAGTGTCCTGCTCGGGAGGCTGTGTGTAGTAAATGCGGCAAGAGAGGTCATTACGCATGTGTGTGTAAATCATCAGGTTCAATTACCTCCTCTGTGACTATTCAGCCTTTAGATAGGGCGTTTATTGCATCAATTTCTGCTGCATTTGCTCATGGCCTAAACAAAGCTATAGTTACGGCCCAAGTTAATGGGTTGGAAGTGAAGGCCCTTATAGATACGGGCAGTACCGAGAGTTTTATAAGTCTTCAGTTTGCAAAGGAGAAGCATTTGAAAATTTTGCCTGTTTCCTATCAGGTGTGTATGGCTCAGACGACTCTCACTTCACAAGTAGCTGGTTGTTGCCTTGTGAAATTGATTCTTCTAGGTAATACGTATACTGATATATGCCTATCTGTTTTGCCTAATCTCTGTGTGGATATTTTGATTGGTCATGATGTGCTTCAGTTACACGAGTCTCTCAGTCTTTCATTTGGAGGGACTAAGCCACCTTTATCTATTTGTGGATTAACCTCTTTATCCATTTCTCCATTATCACTTTTTTCCAATTTGATGCCGGATTGTAAGCCAATTGCTACCAAGTCAAGAAGGTGTAGCAGTCAGGATAGAGAATTTATTAATTCTGAAGTTCAACGTCTCTTATTGGAAGGAATCATTGAACCTAGTTGTTCGCCTTGGCGGGCACAGGTAGTTGTCACGACTAACGAGAGACATATGAAACGAATGGTGATAGACTATTCCCAAACTATTAATAGGTATACTCAATTAGATGCGTACCCTTTGCCTAAGATTGATGAGCTTATCAATAAAGTATCTCAGTATAAGGTTTTTAGCACTATTGACCTAAAGAGTGCTTATCATCAGATTCCTATTGTTAAGAAGGATCAACCATATACGGCCTTTGAGGCTGGTGGAAAGCTGTATCAGTTTTGCTGAATACCATTTGGTGTTACTAATGGTGTTGCTTGTTTTCAACGGGCAATGGATGCTTTTATAAGTGATAACTCTCTCTCTGACACCTTTTCATACTTAGATGACATCACGGTGTGTGGCAAATCAAGGGTGGAGCATGATTCTAATTTAGAAAGATTCCTTCAAGCTGCGGAAAAAGTTGGTTTAACTTTCAATAAAGAGAAGTGTACCTTTTAGACCACTGAGGTAAATCTACTGGGGTACATTATCTCGGGAAACAAGATTAAACCAGACCCAGAACGCCTGCGACCATTGATTGATTTACCTTGTCCTACTAATTCTAAGGCTTTGCAACGATTTGTTGGACTGTTTTCTTACTATTCTAATTGGATTGCACATTTTTAATGGAAGATCCAGCCTCTTATTCGGGTTACGACATATCCTCTATCATGGGAGGCCAGGACGTGTTTTGATAATTTTAAAAAGGATATCCTTGGAGCAGTTGTGCATTCTATTGATGAGCGGGTTCCTTTTGTGATTGAGACGGACGCTTCTGATTTTGCAATTGGGGCTACTCTGAACCAAAATGGAAGACCTGTGGCCTTTTTCTCATGTAGCTTGAACAATAGTGAAAAAAGGCATTCTTCAATAGAGAAAGAGGCGTATGCAATAGTAGAAGCACTGCGTAAATGGAGACATTATTTATCGGGGCAACATTTTACGTTGGTAACTGATCATAAGTCTGTGTCCTTTATGTTTGATGTCAAACATTTTGGAAAGATTAAGAATGATAAAATAATGAGGTGGAGGATTGAGTTGGCATGTTACCATTTTGATATAGTTTATCGTCCGGGGAAGGATAATGTTGCTGCTGATGCGCTGTCGAGGGCTTATTGTTCTGTGATTCACGGAGATACGCTTATTAATCTTCACAATGCCTTATGCCATCCTGGGGTTACGAGGATGATACACTTCGTACGCAGTAAGAATTTGCCCTTTTCAGTTGAAGACGTCAAGCGGATGACTTCATCATGTTCTATCTGTGCTCGGTGTAGACCGAATTTCTTTAAGCCTCAACGAGCTCATCTTATAAAGGCTACTTCTCCTTTTGAACGTTTGAGCGTCGATTTTAAGGGGCCTCTTCCTTCAACTACTCAAAACCGATATATATTTACTGTTGTGGATGAGTTTTCAAGGTTCCCTTTTGCTTCTCCTTGCGCAGATGTATCAGCTGCTACAGTTATCAAATGTCTGACTCAACTTTTTGTCATCTTTGGGATGCCTGCGTATATCCATTCGGATCAGGGAAGTTCTTTTATGTCTTCCCAGTTGAAGGAATACCTTCAGAGTCGGGGAATTTCTACTAGCAGAACTACCCCGTATAATCCCCAGGGTAATGGACAGTGCGAACGATACAATGGGGTGATCTGGAAGGCAGTTATGTTGGCTTTGACATCCCAGAACCTTAAGAGCACACAGTGGGAAATGGTACTGCCTGATGCCCTGCATTCCATTAGATCATTGCTTTCAACGGCTACTAATGTGACCCCCCATGAAAGGCTCTTTAACTATCCACAGAGATCTACTACGGGATATTCGGTACCTTCATGGCTTACTATGCAGGGACCTGTGCTGCTTCGACGCCATGTTAGATTGTCAAAATATGATCCTTTAGTGGAGGAGGTGGAGCTGTTGGAGGCAAATTCCCAATATGCTCATATTCGATTCCAAGATGGGAAAGAAAGTACCGTTTCAATTAAAGACTTGGCTCCTTGTGGTGGCCAGCCCTCTTCTGAGGATATTAACAATAGTCATGATTCAGATAATGTGGATGCTGTTACAGATACTACGAATATTTCCAATCCGACTGTAGATAATTATACTTCTATTAGTCAGCCCTCGATGGATGTTCATGACCGTCCCAGTTTACCTCCTGATGGGATTTCTAATCCGGAAACCGTTGAAAATCGGGATATGGATAGCCTTCCTGCAGAAGATACTTCTGTGTCTCCTGGTGTGGGAGGGAAAGGAATTTCACCAAGGTTAAGAAGGTCGACACGAACAAGATATCTGGTCGACCGATTAAAAATGGACTTTTAAATTGATAGTAATGTTTTAAAATTGTTGAAATATTATATTATATTGTTTTAGTTGAGAGATACTTAATACTTATGTGCAATGTTACTATTTGTTGTTGCTCACTTAGTATTGTGTCATGTTGAATAGTTTTATTTTGTCTGTGCATAGTTTTAGTTGTAAATAATTAATTATAAATTGTAAAGGTTATTTAGGTTGGAGTATATTTTAAAAGGAGGGGTGAATATGGTGATTATTCTTTATGTTTAGTAAGAAGTATTGTGATTGGTCGTTTGTTTCCTGCCTTGGGATATATGCTGTAATCTCATTGGTAGTTGATGTCATGTGATTTGTGGTGGCCATCTTAAATTCAGTTCTTTCCAGCCTTTAGTTGGGACTGGGTGTTGAAAGATGTGCTACAGGATTTTTAAGTTAATAAAGCCTAGATTAGAAAGGCAAATCTATTCTTTATTTCAATTTATTAACTTTATGTCAGAATGGACCGATATCTTCAACCAGAACGATTCAATGCTGACCCTAATTCTGCAGGAGTGGATGATAAATGGAAACACTGGTATTGCACATTAAAAACGTTTTGGGCGTGTTGGATCAAGAGTCTCTAAATAAGCTGAATATGCTGATCAACTACATTGCTCCGGATGTGTATAAGTATATTTTGGACTGTAAAACTTACGAAGTGGCTATTTCTACATTGGAAAAGATTTTTGTTAAACCAAAGAATGAGGTATTTGCACGTCACCTTCTATCTGCCCGTAGGCAGCAGGTGGGAGAATCTTTGGATACTTATTTACAAGCACTTCGGTGCCTTAGTGTTAACTGTAATTATAAGGCCATGATGGCTGAAGAATATAAGGAAGAATCGGTACGGGATGCTTTTATTAATGGATTACTGTCTAGATCAATTCGTCAGCGGTTGTTAGAAAATAAGACTTTGGATCTTAAGAGTGCTTTTGAGCAAGCTTCTACATTGGATGTGGCTCAGAGAAGTTTGGATTCTTATGCTCTTTTTAATCGGCCTGTGACTGTGGTTTCGGCAGTTCCGGATGAAAAGGAATTATGTGGACTTAATAGGAGTGGTTTACTAGATTCTGAAACAGTTTCTACTTCAGCGGCTGTTGCCTCTAGGATTCAGAAGTGTTATTTTTGTGGGAACGTCCGGCACCCTCGTCTGAAGTGTCCTGCTCGGGAGGCTGTGTGTAGTAAATGCGGCAAGATAGGTCATTACGCATGTGTGTGTAAATCATCAGGTTCAATTACCTCCTCTGTGACTATTCAGCCTTTAGATAGGGCGTTTATTGCATCAATTTCTGCTGCATTTGCTCATGGCCTAAACAAAGCTATAGTTACGGCCCAAATTAATGGGTTGGAAGTGAAGGCCCTTATAGATATGGGCAGTACCGAGAGTTTTATAAGTCTTCAGTTTGCAAAGGAGAAGCATTTGAAAATTTCGCCTGTTTCCTATCAGGTGTGTATGGCTCAGACGACTCTCACTTCACAAGTAGCTGGTTGTTGCCTTGTGAAATTGATTCTTCTAGGTAATACGTATACTGATATACGCCTATCTGTTTTGCCTAATCTCTGTGTGGATATTTTGATTGGTCATGACGTGCTTCAGTTACACGAGTCTCTCAGTCTTTCATTTGGAGGGACTAAGCCACCTTTATCTATTTGTGGATTAACCTCTTTATCCATTTCTCCATTATCACTTTTTTCCAATTTGATGCCGGATTGTAAGCCAATTGCTACCAAGTCAAGAAGGTGTAGCAGTCAGGATAGAGAATTTATTAATTCTGAAGTTCAACGTCTCTTATTGGAAGGAATCATTGAACCTAGTTGTTCGCCTTGGCGGGCACAGGTAGTTGTCACGACTAACGAGAGACATAAGAAACGAATGGTGATAGACTATTCCCAAACTATTAATAGGTATACTCAATTAGATGCGTACCCTTTGCCTAAGATTGATGAGCTTATCAATAAAGTATCTCAGTATAAGGTTTTTAGCACTATTGACCTAAAGAGTGCTTATCATCAGATTCCTATTGTTAAGAAGGATCAACCATATACGGCCTTTGAGGCTGGTGGAAAGCTGTATCAGTTTTGCCAAATACCATTTGGTGTTACTAATGGTGTTGCTTGTTTTCAATGGGCAATGGATGCTTTTATAAGTGATAACTCTCTCTCTGACACCTTTTCATACTTAGATGACATCACGGTGTGTGGCAAATCAAGGGTGGAGCATGATTCTAATTTAGAAAGGTTCCTTCAAGCTGCGGAAAAAGTTGGTTTAACTTTCAATAAAGAGAAGTGTACCTTTTAGACCACTGAGGTAAATCTACTGGGGTACATTATCTCGGGAAACAAGATTAAACCAGACCCAGAACGCTTGCGACCATTGATTGATTTACCTTGTCCTACTAATTCTAAGGCTTTGCAACGAGTTGTTGGACTGTTTTCTTACTATTCTAATTGGATTGTAAATTTTTCATGGAAGATCCAGCCTCTTATTCGGGTTACGACATATCCTCTATCATGGGAGGCCAGGACGTGTTTTGATAATTTTAAAAAGGATATCCTTGGAGCAGTTGTGCATTCTATTGATGAGCAGGTTCCTTTTGTGATTGAGACGGATGCTTCTGATTTTGCAATTGGGGCTACTCTGAACCAAAATGGAAGACCTGTGGCCTTTTTCTCACGTACCTTGAACAATAGTGAAAAAAGGCATTCTTCAATAGAGAAAGAGGCGTATGCAATAGTAGAAGCACTGCGTAAATGGAGACATTATTTATCGGGGCGACATTTTACGTTGGTAACTGATCATAAGTCTGTGTCCTTTATGTTTGATGTCAAACATTTTGGAAAGATTAAAAATGATAAAATAATGAGGTGGAGGATTGAGTTGGCATGTTACCATTTTGATATAGTTTATCGTCCGGGGAAGGATAATGTTGCTGCTGATGCGCTGTCGAGGGCTTATTGTTCTGTGATTCATGGAGATACGCTTATTAATCTTCACAATGCCTTATGCCATCCTGGGGTTACGAGGATGATACACTTCGTACGCAGTAAGAATTTGCCCTTTTCAGTTGAAGACGTCAAGCGGATGACTTCATCATGTTCTATCTGTGCTCGGTGTAAACCGAATTTCTTTAAGCCTCAACGAGCTCATCTTATAAAGGCTACTTCTCCTTTTGAACGTTTGAGCGTCGATTTTAAGGGGCCTCTTCCTTCAACTACTCAAAACCGATATATATTTACTGTTGTGGATGAGTTTTCAAGGTTCCCTTTTGCTTCTCCTTGCGCAGATGTATCAGCTGCTACAGTTATCAAATGTCTGACTCAACTTTTTGTCATCTTTGGGATGCCTGCGTATATCCATTCGGATCAGGGAAGTTCTTTTATGTCTTCCCAGTTGAAGGAATACCTTCAGAGTCGGGGAATTTCTACTAGCAGAACTACCCCGTATAATCCCCAGGGTAATGGACAGTGCGAACGATACAATGGGGTGATCTGGAAGGCAGTTATGTTGGCTTTGACATCCCAGAACCTTAAGAGTACACAGTGGGAAATGGTACTGCCTGATGCCCTGCATTCCATTAGATCATTGCTTTCCATGGCTACTAATGTGACCCCCCATGAAAGGCTCTTTAACTATCCACAGAGATCTACTACGGGATATTAGGTACCTTCATGGCTTACTATGCAGGGACCTGTGCTGCTTCAACGCCATGTTAGATTGTCAAAATATGATCCTTTAGTGGAGGAGGTGGAGCTGTTGGAGGCAAATTCCCAATATGCTCATATTCGATTCCAAGATGGGAAAGAAAGTACCGTTTCAATTAAAGACTTGGCTCCTTGTGGTGGCCAGCCCTCTTCTGAGGATATTAACAATAGTCATGATTCAGATAATGTGGATGCTGTTACAGAAAGTACGAATATTTCCAATCCGACTGTAGATAATTATACTTCTATTAGTCAGCCCTCGATGGATGTTCATGACCATCCCAGTTTACCTCCTGATGGGATTTCTAATCCGGAAACCGTTGAAAATCGGGATATGGATAGCCTTCCTGCAGAAGATACTTCTGTGTCTCCTGGTGTGGGAGGGCAAGGAATTTCACCAAGGTTAAGAAGGTCAACACGAACAAGATATCCGGTCAGAGAAGTTCGGATTCTTATACTCTTTTTAATCGAACTGTGACTGTGGTTTCGGCAGTTCCGGATGAAAAGGAATTATGTGGACTTAATAGGAGTGGTTTACTAGATTCTGAAACAGTTTCTACTTCAGCGGCTGTTGCCTCTAGGATTCAGAAGTGTTATTTTTGTGGGAACGTCCGGCACCCTCGTCTGAAGCATCCAGCAAGATGTAGCGATTTATTGTCTGGCTCTAGTCGATGACCAGGTGCTGCTTCTCGCCAGTCTTAACGACCACAACCTGGGCTCACCAGGGGCTGGTGCTGCCCTCAATAATCCCCTCCTTCAGGAGCCGCTCCACTTCGGTTTTAATGAAAACCCTGTCCCCGGCACTGTATCGCCTGCTCTTTGTGGCGATGGGCTTACAGTCGGGGGTGAGGTTAGCAAACAGTGGGGGGGGGTGAGTCTGAGTGTGGAGGGGTTGCACCTGGTGCGCGGCGGGCAATTTGGAAGCTGCTGGCTGCGGACTGTGAGTGGGGGGAGGGGTCCACCGTACGCCATCGTAACACTTTTAAGGTGGCACTGAAAATCTAACCCCAGTAGAACAGCAACGCAGAGGTGGGGCAGGACCAGAAGTTTAAAATTATCGTACACAGTCCCGTCTACTAAGAGTGTCACCACGCAGTAGCCGCCAATGTCCACCGACTGGGACTCAGAGGCCATAGAACTCCACTGGTGCGCAGGCAGGACTGGGAGGGAGCAACGCCGCACCGTGTCGGGGTGGATGAAGCTCTCCGTGCTCCCAGAGTCAAAAAGGCAGATTGTTTCGTGACCATTTACCTTAATGTCCATTGTGGACCGGGCCAGTTGGTGCGGTCTCGCTTGGTCCAGCGTAACGGAGGCCAGCGTAGGGGTCGGCGTGTCGTGGCGGGTATCAGATGAGGCGGTGTTGGGGGCCAAGATGGCGGCTGGCGTCCAAGATGGCGGCGTCCATGATCCCCATGTGGCTGGAGGTGTCCAAAATGGCTGCTGATCCGGTGGTTCGCACATGGCTGGGGAGGCCCAAGATGGCGGCCCGCACGGCCCACACGCGGCGCTGCTGGGGTTCAGGGTGGCTTTGGCCCTGCAGATGCTGGCGTAGTGTCCCTTCTTCCCGCAGCCCGAGCAGATCGCATTTTTCGCCGGGCAGCGCGCTCTTGGGTGTTTGGCCTGGCCACAGAAGTAGCATTTCTGGCCTTGGGACACTGCTGCGGTAGTTGGGCCGTCGCTGGGATGTGGCTGGGGTGGCACGGTGCTATGAGATGGTCCTACAGTGTCCCAGGCTGTCGTTCCCCGTGGCGTCCACGGTGCAGAGGAGTAGGCATCCATGCCCCGGTAGGCTGCGTCCAATGATAGTGCGAGTTCAGAGGCCTTGTTGAGGTCTAGGTCACTCTGCTCCAACAGTCGCTGTCGGGTGTAATTGGACCTGTGGCCCGCTACAAAAGCGTCCCGGATAAGTTCCTCTGTGTACACGGCGGCCTTTACATCCTTACAACCACAGGCCCGGCCAAGTACAGACAGTGCCTGAAGGTATTCCTCGGTCGATTCCCCAGGTTCTTGTTTACGGCTCCCCAGGAGGTGCCTGGCGTACACCTCGTTCACTGGGCACGTGTACTGGTCCTTGAGGAGCTTGATAGCAGCCATGTACGAGGTTGCATCCTGGATGACCGAGTATGCTCGGTGGTTCACTTTGGAGGTCAGGACATCCAGTTTGTCCTCATCCGATTTGACCGTTGCAGCGGAGGCGATCAGGAATTTTTCAAAGCACCTAAGCCAGTGAGCAAACTTGGTGGATGCGTCCGCCTCCCGATGGTCTATGTCTAGGCATGCTGGTATGAGGATCTTCTCCATTATAAAAAAATCTTGTTAATAAAATTGATGCGCTATCAATGACTCAAAAGACTGAGGTTAAGCGAGTAACTAACAGGCTTTTATTAACAGGAGAATGAAGGTGTGCCTCGAGTGGTCGACCAGTCCAGAATACAGAGGGACTGTGGAGCAGTCACCTTTATACCTGGACTCGTGGGAGGAGTCAGCCGAGGCATGTACAGACATGTACACAGTGGAATACAAACAGTGGTTTACCACAGTAGGAACAATGAGGAGAGACAATACAAGCTATATGTACAAATTTAAAGGGGGTGCAAGAACAGAGAGACCTGGGGTTTTTTGTGCACAAATCTTTGGGGGCAGGACAGGTTAACAAAGCAGATAATAAAGCCTATGGGAACCTGGGCTTTATAACTAGAGGTGTAGAGTACAACAGTCAGGAAGTTATGCTGAACCAATATAAAACACTAGTTTGGCCTCAGCTGGAGTATTGTGTCCAATTCTGGGCTACACACTTTAGGAAGTGTGTGAAGGCTGTGGAGAGGGTACAGAAGTGATTTACTAGAATGGTTCCAGGGTTGAAGGATTACAGTTACATGGACAGACTGAAGAAGCTGAGGTTCTCCTTGGAGCAGAGAGAGCGAAGAGGAGATTTGGTAGAGGTGTTTAAAATCATGAAGGGTTCAGATAGAGTAAATACAGAGAAACTGTTTCCAATCACTGAAGGGTCAATAACGAGAGGGCACAGATTTAAGGTGATTGGCAAAAGAACCAGAGGCGACTTGAGGAAAAACTTGTTTATGCAACAAGTGGTTAGGATTTGGAATGCACTGCCCGATAGGGTGCAGGATACAGATTCAATAGTAGCTTTCAAAAGGCAATTGGATATATACTTGAAGGGAGAAAAAAATTACAAGGATATGGGGGAAGAGCGGGGGAGTGGGTCTCACTGGATTGCTCTTCGAAAGAGCTGGCACAGAATTGATGGGCCGAATGGCCTCCCTGTGTGCTGTATTATTCTTTGATTCCATGATCTTAAATGCCTCAATTATATCACCAGTTAATCCTGTATATGTCAGGGAATATTTATCTAGTCTGTGCAACCTCTCCTCATAATTGAGCCCTTTTTGCTCTGGTGTCATTCTGGTGAATGTGCGCTGCACCCACTCCAAGGCCAATATATCCTTCCTGAGATGCGGTGCCCAGAACTGAATGCAGTTCTCCAGGTGGGGTCTAACCAGAGCTCTGTGCAGCTGAAGCATCCGTTCATCCCCTTTGTATTCCAGCCCTCGAGAGAAAGGGTATATTCCATTAGCTCGACATTTAGAGAACTGTGTACGGGTTGTCTGTGTGTCGGTCTGTATGTGTGTGTAGATGTTGTGATATATGTATGTTTTGTGTTGGAAGGTATGTCTCTACGTGCATGTTTGTGTGTACGCGTGTGTCTATTAGTATCTGCTTGCTTTAGATTCTAACCTCTGCTGCACCTCTGCCTCCATGCCTCATCCAGGACCATTCTTGAAATGATTTTATTACATTTCATCGTCCAGTTACATATCCACCCGCTTATGTATATATTCCCACTGATGTGCTCCTCTCTGTAAATCTACTGGGCCTTGTTTTCATTATTTTTGACAACCTGTTTCTTTAATTGAATCGGTTTGGTCATCATGTAAATTTATCTGAAATGTTTTAAATAATTGTCAAGCGATTCCTGCTGATCTGCTGAGCGTATTTCCATATAGGACGCAGATACCTCGGGGGAGCAGGGATCAAACCAGGTTAAAATAACACTGCAACTGTTATGGTACAGACAACCTAACAGTGGAAGGGAATTGGAGGGAAAATATGTAAGGTAATCTCTAACATGAGTAAAATACATATAATAATCACGGGCGATTTCAACTCCAAGTAATCTGGCAAGAGGTAGGGAAAGGGTAAAGGGGAGTGATGTATTTACTATGTGTTCAGGACTGCGTTCTTACCCAGTACGTAAGAAGCCCAACGAGAGAGGAATCACTGACTGATCTATAATGGGAAATGAACCAGAGCAGATAAGAGAAGTGAGCTTAGGTGAAAATCTGGACAGTGTCGATCACAACATAATAGAGTTCAGGAGGAATATATTCCACTAAGAACAAACTAGCCAGTAATGAAACACCATAGATGAATAAAGAGATAAAGGCAAAGTTGAAACTGTAGGAAAAGGCAGACACTGAGTACAGTGACAATAAAGATGACAAACGGGAATAGGAAGAGGTTGGAAAGAAATTTAAAAAAAAAGGTAGACAGGAGAAGAGGAACTACAAAATTAAATTATCAATGAATATAAAAAGAAATAGTAAAGTATTCTACAGAAACATAAAACAAAAGGTAAAACAGGATAGGGACAGGGCCACTGAAGGATGCACAAGATAAACTCACAAGTAATGACAGCGAAATGGCAGAAATATTGGAGAATTACTTTGCCTCAGTTTTTACCAGGTAGACTAACAAGGTGGACATGATATCTGTTTTGATCTCTTCTAATGGCAAGATATTTAAAATAGAAAGGGGGAAATCATTTATAAACTAGTAAACGGCGGGTCTGGATGTATTACATTCGCAAATACTAAAAGAAGCAAATGAAGAGATAGCAAAGGCAAAATTGGCAGAAGACACCAAGTTTGGGATTATTGTTAATATAGGTATGTGTGAGGTGGTGGATTTTCGTAGGAGGAATAAGGAGGCCACGACCGCCTTGGAAAGTAAGTGTGTAAATGGGGTAGAGGAGCAAAGGGATCTAGGGGGACAAATGCACAAATCATTAAAAGCAGGTTAACAAGGCCATGAAAATGCAAACAAAGCACTGGGATTCATTTCTAGAGTAAGAGAATTGCAAAGCAGATAATTTATTTTAAATGTGTACAGAACCTTGGTTAGACCACACTTGGCGTACTGTGTACAGTTCTGGTCTCCATATTATGAAAAGGATAGAGAGACACTGGAGAAGGTGCAAAATAGATTGACAACAATGATACCAGAACTGAGAGGTTCTAAGTATTCAGAATGACTGGGCACGCTGGGGCTCTTTCTCTAGAAGAAGGAAGGCTGAGCGATGATCTAATAGAGATCTGTATAATTATGAAGGGGTTTGATAGGGTAGATGTAGAGAAGATGTTACCACTTGTGGGGAGTCCAAAACTAGGGGTCATAAACATAAGATACTCACTAATAAATCCAATAATGAATTCAGGAGAAACCTCTTCACCCAGAGAGTGGTTAGAATGTAGAGCTTGTTGTCACATGGAGTAGTTGAGGTGAATAGCAGAGTGCCTTTAAGGGGAAGCTAGATAAGTACATGAGGGAGAAAGGAATAGAATGATATGCTGATAAGATGAGGTGAAGTAAGGGAAGAGGAGGCTCGTGTGGAGCATAAACACCGGCATGGACCTGTTGGGCTGAATGGCCTGTTTGTGCTGTAACTTCCATTTAATTCTATGGTGAATTCTGAAAAGACACGGTACAGCACTTGAAACAATCTTCAGCAAAGGGCTGGGTGTCAGAGGGTCCAAACTCCGACCTCTGACCCCTACTGATCTGAAGGTTTTGTGTAAAATGAATGTGGGGAGTTCAAACGGAGTCCTTGGTGAGGTCAGATTTATACCACACTTGGCCCTAAATCGGCAGGCTGTGCCGATCAAGTGCCTTCAAAAGCCTGTTTAAAATCTCTCTCTCCGTCACTGATCTCAATCCACCCACAACCTTAACCCTCTCCCTCCTGCTCAGTCTGCATGAATCTGTCTGCATGTGCTTGTATGCGTCCGTCTGTGCGTGTATGCATGTCAGCGTGTGTATGTGTGTCTGTATATATGTGTGTGTGTGTGTGTTTGCGTCTCTATGTATGTGTCTGTGTGTCTGTCTATAAGTAGACACACACATCCTTACCTAACAAAAATCGAACAATCTCAGTTTTTACATTTTGAATTGACCCCCAGCTTCGATAGCTTTTTGTGGGAGGAATTTCCAGATTTCCACCATTCTTTGTGTGAAGAGGTGCTTCCTGACATCACACCTCAACGGCCTGGCTCTAATTTTAAGGTTCTAGTCTCTTCCACCAGATGTAATTGTATTTCTCTATCATCTTAAACGCCTCAATGATATCACCCCATAGTTTTCTATGTTTTAGCTATGAGGGAAGATTGGATAGCTGGGCTGTTTACTTTGGAACAGAGGAGGCAGAGGGGAGATTTAATTGAGGTCTATAAAATTGTGAGGGGCCTAAAAAGTGGTTTGGAAGGTCCTATTTCCCATAGCAGAGAGGTCAATAAACTAAAGTAATTTGTAGAAGCATTAGAGGGGAGTTGAGGACTATTTTCATCCAGAGGGTGGTGGGGGTCTGGAACTCACTGCCTGAGGCAAAAACACTCATCATATTTAAAAAATACTCGGATATGCACTTGAAGTGCCGTAAGCTACAAGGCCTCGGACCAAGAGCTGGAAAGTGGGATTAGGCTGGATGGCTCTTCTTCGGCCGGCGTGGGCTGAATGGCCTCCTTCTGTGTTGTAAAGTTCTATGTTTCTAATACTCGGAGGTTTTAGAGGGTTAAATGTCCTGTTACTGTACCTGGTGCATCATGCCAGTTGAGCTCAAGAGTTAAGACCTGGCGTTGGGCCCAAATGCACAACCTTGTCTTCTGAAAGATCGAGAACTGCCAACTGATCCATGTCACACGGAAAGGAAACGCCTTTTCCCGGGATATCTCCAGATAGCAGAGCCACTCCCCGTGAGTGTGATTATAAAAGCAGCAAACTCTGAGTTTAGATTCAGAACATTCACAACAGCCGCCTGAATCTGACTCTGAAAAATGCCGCAGAAGATGACGAAAGCTCTGCTCTTGGTTCTTGCATTCCTGGTGCTGACTCTGCCCAGCTCTGCTGACAAGGGGGATTTTAGAGGTAAATTACGCTGATCTCTCCACAGCCAGTGTTTTATTTTATTTTTAAACTATTGTACTCTCTGTTTGAATGTTGTGGTTTGATTGGTTGAGTGAAGGTATTTGTGAGTTTGTAAGAAAGTCTGAAGAATTTAACCTGAACCAGTTCCACGGGTAAATCCCCTGATTGTTCAGCGGGTCCCTCAGTGGGTCAAGGGAATGCTGGGTGTTTGCTGATCCAAACAGACCAGCAATAAAAGGACAAATTACTGGCCGGTGCCGAGTGGGCGGATCTCAGCCTGAGCATTGACCCAGATTAGAGATTCTGTAATTGGCCTCAGTACCCAGGTACTACATAGAAACATAGAAGATAGGAGCAGGAGTAGGCCATTCGGCCCCTCGAGCCTGCTCCGCCATTTAATGAGATCATGGCTGATCGTCCAAGTTCAGTACCCTGGCCCTGCTTTCTCCCCTAATCCCTTGATCCCTTTAGTCTTAAGAAATATATCTAACTCCTTCTTGAATATATTTAATGAATTGGCCTCAACTGCCTTCTGTGGTAGAGAAGTCCACAGGTTCACCACTCTCTGGGTGAAGAAATTCCTCCTCATCTCTGTCCTAAACGGCTTTCCCCTTATCTTTAGACTGTGACCCCTGGTTCTGGACTCCCCCGCCATCGGGAACATACTTCCTGCATCTCGACTGTCTAGTCCTGTTAGAATTTTATAAGTTTCAATGAGATTCCCTCTCATTCATCTAAACCCCAGCGAATATAAGCTCAATCGACCCAGTCTCTCCTCATATGTCATTCCTGCCATCCCAGGTATCAGGCTGGTGAATCTTCGCTGCACTCCCTCCATGGCAAGAACATCCTTCCTCAGATAAGGCGACCAAAACTGCACACAATACTAAAGGTGTGGTCTCACCAAGGCCCTGTACAACTGCAGCAAGACACCCTTGCTCCTGTACTTGAATCCTCTCGCTATGAAGGCCAACATACCATTTGCCTTCTTAACCACCTGCTGCACCTGCATGCTTACCTTCCGCGACTGGTGCACAAGGACACCCAGGTCTCGTTGCACTTCCCCTTCTCCCAATCTATTGCCATTCAGATAATAATCTGCCATCCTGTTTTTGCCACCAAAGTGGATAATCTCGCATTTATCCACATTATACTGCATCTGCCATGCATCTGCCCAATCAGCCAACCTGTCCAAATCATACTGGAGTTTCTCAGCATTCTCCTCAGAGCACACATGCCCATCCAGCTTTGTGTCGTCTGCAAACTTGAGGATAATACAGCTAGTCCCATCGTCTAGACCATTAATATATATTGTGAATAGCTGGGGCCCTAGCACTGATCCCTGCGGTAACCCACTGGTCACTGCCTGGCACTCGGAAAAAGACCCGTTTATTCCAACTCTTTGCTTCCTGTCTGCCACCCAGTGCTCTATCCAAGACAGTACCTTACCCCCAATCCCATGTGCATTAACTTTAATCTCTAATGCGGGACCTTATCGAAAGTCTCGTGAAATTCCAAATACACCACATCCACTGGTTCTCCCTTATCTATTTTAACAGTTACATCCTCTGGAATCTCCCAGTTGCTGCTCCCAATCACTCCTACCCACTGCAAATAGTGAGAGTGTGGACTCTGTGTGAGGACAGGAGCTGGAGCTCCTTCAGTCCCTTTACCTCACTCTCACTGTCCAGTCTCACAGATGAAGATTGGTGCCCTTCAGGCAAAAGTGAGTCTGTACAGGTCAGGTGAGGGGGAGTGGTGCTGGCTTTCATTAAGTATAAAAGAGTCAAGGTTCATGTGTGGTCCAGAGTCAGTCCCAGTAACACTTACAGATTCAGCTTCAAGTTTTCTCATTGTTCTCCCTCCCTCTGTGTACAGAATGATTAAGCAATTCATTCTTCATTTTGGATTTTAGGGGATTGCGAGGGCAAGCATGTCGGACAGTGTCGTTTGCGCTGTTACGATAACGAGTCGCGTCACCGTCAATACACCTGCAGACTGAAACCGTATATATGTTGCACACCGAGAACGTGGCCAACCGCAGCTCGCCCAGCAGCCCCAGCTCGCCCAGCAGCCCCAGCTCGCCCAGCAGCCCCAGCTCGCCCAGCAGCCCGAGCTGGCTAAGTCCTCACTGAATGAAACCTTCCTTCACGGGAAGCAGGCTCTGTTTGATTGTTTAGTTCCTGTAACCCCTGACCCTGTATTACTGCTGTCATAATAATGGGCTGCACTCATAAATAAAACTTACTGCATCGATCACAGCTTCACATCCGTGTCTTGTTTCTCTTTATGATCAGTGTGTCCGAGGGCAAAGGGTTCGGGGGTGGAATGAGGCTGGGAGAAGCTTTGGAAATCGCAGGAAGTGGGAAGAGGAAACCGCTGCAGGGAATCTCTGTGTGCCTAATAACACATTCAGAAAGGTATTGAGATAAGACAGGTGTCCCAGAATGTCAGCACTCTGACCGTTCAGGGTTCAGGGTATCTCAGTTGAACCGGTTTGTTCAGGCAGATTGGAAGCGGACATACTTTGCATCAGAGCCACAGACGAAGGGGACAGTGCAGAGGGAGCTTTACTCTGTATCTAACCCGTGCTGTACCTGCCCTGGGAGTGATTGATGGGACAGTGTCGAGCAGGGGTGGGCTATTATTTGGGCTGGAGGGCCGGTTAACAAGTTTTGTTGAGCTGTTGAGGGCCGCACACCAATGTTCCCCCGAAGGTGCACGGCCGCCGACCAATGGCGAGGTCACGTGTAGGCCGCTCACCAGCTCCTGCCGCTGGAAGAGAAACAGCAAATTTAAAGGGACCGCGCACAAAAAAATAATTAGAGGGAACATTGCCGCTCAAATAAAATTCGTTCTGGCATTTATTGTATAAAGAAGCCTTCATGTCGTTTCCACATTGACTAAAAATAACAACACTTATTAACAGGCTAACCAACATGATGCAGGTTCACGAGTCACTTTGAAAAGTGCTCGGTCTGTTTATTCCAAATGGTCTCAATTCATTCTTATAGTGGAAAATGAGAGATCGACTCTGCTTTCACTGGCAATTATAACCACGGTATAAGGCACAATCAAGGATAAAATCATTGATACAACCTTTAAATTGCACATGATAGTGTTACTTTGATGCTTTTGAAAACCTCACTGAAAAATAATTAGGTGACTCGGAAAATGATTTAATCCACAAATTGCGGCCCAGGTCAGCCATCAAATTGGGCTTGTTCATTGTCAACGTGCGATCACTCCTGAGAAAAGCCAAGATGCCGATAGAGCTTGTGAACTTTCACTTGAGAATGGCCACAAGTAATGCACCATTATAATGCACATTTCATCCCCGAGTGCTATTTATTACTGGGACTGGCCCACGACATAAATCTCTACAACCCTCTTCCAGTCATCATCATAATCATAATCATAATCAACTTTATTGTCATTGTTAGTGCACAAGTGCAGTACAACGAAATGTAGGCTTGCGGCTCCCGAGAGTGTACATTTAGATTAAGACATTTAACCATTCAACATTCATTTGGCTTGTAATACATTAACATAAACATAACCATAATAAAGTGCATTGGCAGATGTGCAGGCTTTAGAGTTTATTTGTGGAGTTCAGTAGGATGACAGCCCTGGGAAAGAAGCTGTTCCTAAATCTGGTCGTTCGGGTGCGAATGCAGCTGTAGCGTCTCCCAGATGGCAGGAGGGCGAACAGACTGTGGCTGGGGTGGGTAGGGTCTTTGATGATGGTCCGTGACCTCCGTAAACAGCGTTTCTGGTATATGTGCTCTATGGTCGGTAGTCGGGTGCCGGTAATGCGTTGGGCAGTTTTGACTACCCGCTGCTGGGCTTTCTGGTCATAGTAGCTACAGCTGCCATACCATACTGTGATACAGTTCGTCAGGATGCTCTCTATTGTGCAGCGGTAAAAGTTAGAGAGGATCAGGGGTGACAGGTTACATCCCTTCAGCCTCCTTAGGAAATATAGGAGCTGCTGGGCCTTCTTCACCAGAGAGGAGGTATTGAGGGACCAGGAGAGGTCTTCCGTGATGTGGACTCTGAGGAACTTAAAGCTGTCCACCCTTTCCACCACAGCCCCATGGATGTGGATGGGGGTGTGACTTCGGCCTTTAGACTTCCTGAAGTCCACAATGATTTCTTTGGTTTTCTTGATGCTAAGGGCCAGGTTGTTATCGGCGCACCACTTCACGAGATGCTGGACCTCCTCCCTGTAGGCTGACTCATCGTTGTTGGTGATCTGGCCTACTACCGTGGTATCATCCGCAAACTTGATGATGGTGTTGGAACCATGAACAGCCACACAGTCGAGGGTGAAGAGGGAGTAGAGGAGGGGGCTCAGCACACATCCTTGTGGGGCCCCCGTGTTCAGGGTCGGGGGGGGAAGGTGTGGTTACCTAATTTGACAGACAATTAACTTAAATTGTTCATGGCATAGGGAAAAAGGGCTTAAATTAAAAACAATGAGTGCAATGTCCACTATACCCGGGTCCATTGAGTTACAACTCCACTATGCTAATTAATTGGGATCATATTAAAATGGGTGAAAAATTGTGTAAGAATTAATAGCCCCACTAACAGTCATTGGTGAGAGCAAAGATTTAAATTGGTAAATGTGAAATAGGCCAACTCATCACCCCCACTTCTACCCTCCCAATAATTATAAATGTAAACTCAGATAGTAGTCAGATACTATGGTAAATACACAAAATGTAGTGTAAAATAGTAAAATTCTGTTACTGAATGAATGAAATGATTGCTCGATCGATTATATGTTGCACTGAGAGTCTATATGGCTGTATGGCAGAGCGGCTCGAGTCTGCGGGATCTCCCACACGAGAGGTTTTCTCTTTTCAGTGTGCTGTGTCCGGGAGCCCAAGGACTCGCAAGGCCTGAACTACAATCGTGTGCCATTATCTGGAGTCCCACACACACCCTGGTGGATGGGCTCAGTCACACACACACCCTGGGGGATGGGCTCAGTCCCACACACACCCTGGGGGATGGGCTCAGTCACACACACACCCTGGGGGATGGGCTCAGTCACACACACACCCTGGTGGATGGGCTCAGTCCCACACACACCCTGGGGGATGGGGTTCAGTCCCACACACACCCTGGGGGATGGGCTCAGTCCCACACACACCCTGGGGATTGGCCTCAGTCACACACACACCCTGGAGGATGGGCTCAGTCCCACACACAAACTGGGGGATGGGGCTCAGTCCCACACACACCCTGGGGGAAGGGCTCAGTCCCACACACACCCTGGGGGATGGGCTCAGTCCCACACACACCCTGGAGGCTGGGCTCAGTCCCACACACACCCTGGGGGATGGGCTCAGTCACACACACACCCTGGAGGCTGGGCTCAGTCCCACACGCACCCTGGGGGATGGGCTCAGTCACACACACACCCTGGAGGCTGGGCTCAGTCCCACACACACCCTGGGGGATGGGCTCAATCCCACACACACCCTGGGGATTGGCCTCAGTCACACACACACCCTGGGGGATGGGCTCAGTCACACACACACCCTGGGGGATGGGCTCAGTCCCACACACACCCTGGGGATTGGCCTCAGTCACACACACACCCTGGGGGATGGGCTCAGTCCCACACACACCCTGGAGGCTGGGCTCAGTCCCACACGCACCCTGGGGATTGGCCTCAGTCCCACACACACCCTGGAGGCTGGGCTCAGTCACACACACACCCTGGGGGAGGGGTGAATTCCCACACACACCCTGGGGGATGGGCTCAGTCCCACACGCACCCTGGGGGATGGGCTCAGTCCCACACACACCCTGGGGGATGGGCTCAGTCACACACACACCCTGGAGGCTGGGCTCAGTCCCACACACATCCTGGGGGCTGGGCTCAGTCCCACACACACCCTGGGGGCTGGGCTCAGTCCCACACACCCCCTGGGGGATGGGCTCAGTCACACACACACCCTGGGGGATGGGCTCAGTCACACACACACCCTGGGGGATGGGCTCAGTCCCACACACACCCTGGGGGATGGGCTGAGTCCCACACACACCCTGGGGGATGGGCTCAGTCACACACACACCCTGGGGGCTGGGGCTCAGTCCCACACACATCCTGGGGGCTGGGGCTCAGTCCCACACACACCCTGGGGGCTGGGGCTCAGTCCCACACACACCCTGTGGGATGTGTCGAAGTCCCACACACACCCTGGGGGATGGACTCAGTCACACACACACCCTGGGGGATGGGGCTCAGTCCCACACATACCCTGGAGGATGGGCGCAGCCCCACACACACCCTGGGGGATGGACTCAGTCACACACACACCCTGGGGGATGGACTCAGTCACACACACACCCTGGGGGCTGGGGCTCAGTCCCACATATACCCTGGAGGATGGGCGCAGCCCCACACACACCCTGGGAGATGGACTCAGTCCCACACACCCTGGGGGATGGGCTCAGTCCCACACACCCCCTGGAGGATGGGCTCAGTCCCACACACCCCCTGGAGGATGGGCTCAGTCCCACACACACCCTGGGGGATGCATCGAAGTCCCACACACCCCCCGGAGGCTGGGCTCAGTCCCACACACACCCTGGGGGATGGGCTCAGTCCCACACACCCCCCGGAGGCTGGGCTCAGTCCCACACACACCCTGGGGGAGGGGTGAATTCCCACACACACCCTGGTGATGGGGCTCTGTCCCACACACACCCTGGGGATTGGCCTCAGTCCCACACACACCCTGTGGGATGCATCGAAGTCCCACACACACCCTGGAGGATGGACTCAGTCCCACACACCCTGGGGGATGGGCTCAGTCCCACACACCCTGGGGGATGGGCTCTGTCCCACACACACCCTGGGGGCTGGGCTCAGTCCCACACACCCCCTGGAGGATGGACTCAGTCCCACACACCCTGGGGGATGGGCTCAGTCTCACACACCCTGGTGATGAGGCTCTGTCCCACACACACCCTGGGGGATGGACTCAGGCCCAACACACACCCTGGGGGATGGACTCAATCCCACACACACCCTGGGGGATGGACTCAGTCCCACACACACCCTGGGGGATGGACTCAGGCCCACACACACCCTGGGGGATGGACTCAGGCCCACACACACCCTGGGGGATGGACTCAATCCCACACATACCCTGGGGGATGGACTCAATCCCACACACACGCTGGGGGATGGGCTCAGTCCCACACACACCCTGGGAAATGGAATCATTCTACCCGGCCCATTGGACGGGTCAGAAATGGAACACGAGCTGGAGCCGGAGCTGCACATTAGTCTATCCACTTTCACTTCTCGAGGGTCAGAGACTGACGCGAACTGCAGCCAGGGAACACACAGTAACACTTAATTCAATTTATCAATTCGTAAAAGTGATTCTCTCCGGCCCGATCTTAAAAAGAAACGTTCTGCGATTCTGGGCCCATTTGGTGAAGGTCCCTACCCAATATTCCCTGTCCATTTAAGAGTCGCTTCACGGCTGCTCATCTTGATGACTCTTTCACTGTGTGTGTGTGACTGAGGCCAATCCCCAGGGTGTGTGTGTGACTGAGGCCAATCCCCAGGGTGTGTGTGGGACTGAGGCCAATCCCCAGGGTGTGTGTGGGACTGAGGCCAATCCCCAGGGTGTGTGGGAGTGAGCCCCATCCCCCAGGGTGTGTGTGTGACTGAGGCCAATCCCCAGTTTGTGTGTGTGACTGAGGCCAATCCCCAGGGTGTGTGTGTGACTGAGGCCAATCCCCAGTTTGTGTGTGTGACTGAGGCCAATCCCCAGGGTGTGTGTGTGATTGAGGCCAAACCCCAGGGTGTGTGTGACTGAGGCCAATCCCCAGTTTGTGTGTGTGATTGAGGCCAATCCCCAGTTTGTGTGTGACTGAGGCCAATCCCCCAGTTTGTGTGTGACTGAGGCCAATCCCCCAGTTTGTGTGTGACTGAGGCCAATCCCCCAGTTTGTGTGTGACTGAGGCCAATCCCCAGGGTGTGTGTGTGACTGAGGCCAATCCCCAGTTTGTGTGTGACTGAGGCCAATCCCCAGTTTGTGTGTGACTGAGGCCAATCCCCAGGGTGTGTGTGGGACTGAGGCCAATCCCCAGGGTGTGTGTGTGACTGAGGCCAATCCCCAGGGTGTGTGTGACTGAGGCCAATCCCCAGTTTGTGTGTGACTGAGGCCAATCCCCAGGGTGTGTGTGTGACTGAGGCCAATCCCCAGGGTGTGTGTGTGACTGAGGCCAATCCCCAGGGTGTGTGTGGGACTGAGGCCAATCCCCAGGGTGTGTGTGGGACTGAGGCCAATCCCCAGGGTGTGTGTGTGACTGAGGCCAATCCCCAGGGTGTGTGTGTGACTGAGCCCCATCCCCCAGTTTGTGTGTGTGACTGAGGCCAATCCCCAGGGTGTGTGTGTGTGACTGAGGCCAATCCCCAGGGTGTGTGTGGGACTGAGGCCAATCCCCCAGTTTGTGTGTGTGACTGAGGCCAATCCCCAGGGTGTGTGTGTGACTGAGGCCAATCCCCAGGGTGTGTGTGTGACTGAGGCCAATCCCCAGGGTGTGTGTGTGACTGAGGCCAATCCCCAGTTTGTGTGTGTGACTGAGGCCAATCCCCAGTTTGTGTGTGTGACTGAGGCCAATCCCCAGTTTGTGTGTGTGACTGAGGCCAATCCCCCAGGGTGTGTGTGTGTGACTGAGGCCAATCCCCAGTTTGTGTGTGACTGAGGCCAATCCCCAGTTTGTGTGTGACTGAGGCCCATCCCCCAGGGTGTGTGTGGGACTGAGGCCAATCCCCAGGGTGTGTGTGACTGAGGCCAATCCCCAGGGTGTGTGTGACTGAGGCCCATCCCCCAGGGTGTGTGTGACTGAGGCCCATCCCCCAGTTTGTGTGTGTGACTGAGGCCAATCCCCAGGGTGTGTGTGACTGAGGCCCATCCCCCAGTTTGTGTGTGTGACTGAGGCTAATCCCCAGGGTGTGTGTGACTGAGGCCCATCCCCCAGTTTGTGTGTGGGAGTGAGGCCAATCCCCAGGGTGTGTGTGACTGACGCCAATCCCCCAGGGTGTGTGTGACTGAGGCCAATCCCCAGGGTGTGTGTGACTGAGCCCCATCCCCCAGGGTGTGTGTGACTGAGGCCCATCCCCCAGTTTGTGTGTGTGACTGAGGCTAATCCCCAGGGTGTGTGTGTGGGACTGAGGCCAATCCCCCAGGGTGTGTGTGTGGGACTGAGGCCAATCCCCCAGGGTGTGTGGGAGTGAGGCCAATCCCCAGGGTATGTGTAGGACTGAGCCCCTCCCCACAGATCCAGGGGGATGCGGTCAGTTGGACTTCTTCACTCTGTGATACCCCCTCCCTATCGAGACATTAATTTCTGCTTTTGTTTTCCCAGCCAGTGTATTTAGATTTATCCAGTTATTCCCTGGAACAAATCCATTGATCTACCAACAAGTGGCTTCTGTTTAACTGTCCACAGTTCAGCTCTGTGCTATTATTGGATATAAAAGATCGGCGAACACACCCAGTATTAAAACGCATTCTGTGAAAGGATCATTAACTGCTCAAATGGCCCACAGCACACAGGAATTTACAGAACAAAGGAAAGCACATCTCCGTCTGTTTCTATCTATTTATCTCTCCAAACTTGTCTGTTCCCATCTATCGCTCCTCTCTCTCTGTTTCTTTCACTGTCTCTTTCACCTTCTCTTCCACTCTCTGCCTCTTTGTATTTCTCTCTCTCCCTGTCTATGTCTCCATTTCCCCAACTATTTTTCTCTGTCTCTACTTTTCTGCCCCTCAGTCTGTCGCTCTTTTTTTCCTCTCTCTCTTTCTCACTGTCTCACTTTCTCTCTGTGTCTGCCTCTCTCTCTGTTCCCCTTTCTCTACATAGGATTACATAACATATAGAGCACAGAAACAGGCCTATCGACCCAACTAGTCCATACCAGCGTTTATGCTTCAGTCGAGCCTCCTTCCATCTTTCCACATCTAACTCTATCAGCATAACCCTCTATTCCCTTGTCCTTCATAGGCTTATCTACCCTCTGCTTAAATACACTGACGTTATTCGCTTCAACCACTCCCTTTGGTAGCGAGTTCCACATTCTCACCACTCTTTTTATCTCTCACTGTCTCACTTTCTCCCTTCCTGCCTCTCTCTCTCTGTATCTCCATGTCTCTCTATCTCTATCTCTCTCACCCACTCTTTCTCTGTCCTCCATCTCTGTCTTTCTGTGTCTTTGTGTTTCTCTTTCTGTCTCCCCCCTAATCTCCATCTCTCTCTCTCTCTGGCTCTCTATCTCTCTCACTATTTCGCTGTTCTTCCATCTTGTCTATCTTTCTCTCCCTCTTGTCTCTCTCTCTCTCTCTCTTGCTGTCTTTTTATCGCTGTCTCTATTTTTCACCCCTCAGTCTCTCGCTCTTTCTCCTTCTGTCTCTTTCCTTCTGTATATCTCCCTGCCTTTCTCTCTCTCTGCTGTGATTCTTTCTCTCTCTGTCTCTGTTGCTCTGTTTATCTCTCTCTCTCTGTTCTCTCTGTCTCGCTTCCCTTCTCTCTCTCTCTCTCTTTTCTCTCACTCTGTCCCTCTATCTCGCACCCTGTCTCTTTCTCACTCACCTTCTCTCTCTGTCTTTATATTTGCCTCTCACTCTCTCATTCTCAGACTGTCCCTCTGTTTTACTGTCACACTGTCTCTTTCTCTCAGTCTCACTTTCTCTCTCTCTCTATCTCTGTCTTTCTCTCTTCTCCCTTTCTGTCTCTCCCCTCTCTCTATATTTTCCTCTCACTCTCATTCCTTCTCTGTCTCTCTTTTTTCTCACTGTCAATTTTTCTCTCACTGTCTTATGATCTCTCTCTCTCTCTGTCTTTCTGCCCATCTCTCTCTCTTCCATCTCACTCTGCCCTCTATCTCTGTTTCTCACTGTGTCTCTGTGTATCTTTGTCTCTCACTCCCCCTCCCTCCCTCATGTCTCTGCCTCTCTCACTAACCTTTTGTCCATCTGTCTCTCCAACTTGTCTCTGTCTCTCTCACTATCTCTATGCCCCTCTGTCCCTTTATCTTGGCTATCTTTCTCTTCCTCTTGCCGCTGTCTCTCCCTTCATCTCCTTCCTTCAGTATCCCTCCCTGTCTTTACTCTATATCTTTATTTTTGTTCTCAGCCATTCTCTCTATCACTGTCTATGCTTGCCACCATCTCTCTGTCACTCTCTCTAAGTCTCTGTACTATCTTTCCCTCTTCTCTCTCAGCTGTCTGATTCTATCTCTGTGCTAACTCTTTGTTTCTCTCTCTTTCTTTCCCCTTATGTCACTCTGTCACACTCTCTCTCTCATTTTCTTGATTTCTGTCATTCTGTCTCACTGTTTCGGTCTCTCTCTCCCTCTGTCTCTCTGCCTTTCTTTGTTTCTCTCTCTGTCTCTCCATGCCTCTTGTTCTGTCTTTCTCTATCTGTCTCTGCTTTTATCTCTCTCATTTCTTCGCTCTCTGTCTCTCTCTCTCTCTCTCTCTCTCTCTCTCGCTCTCTCTCTCCCCCATGCTCCATCACACTGTCTCCCTGTCTGTCTCTTTCTATCAATCCTGGTCAGCAGTGCTCCCTGCTGGTAGGTGCTGACACTGACTGTCTGGGCTGACACCGGAGATCAGGCCCTTGGGGTGAGGTACCAGTGATGCAGTCCAGGTCTCTGGATTCCGACCTTCAGCGACAGTCTGTACCTGCGGAGGGTGAGGGGGGAGAAAGAAAGGAGAGATCAATTTAAATGAATCACTAATGTTACCAGAGTTACTGTTAAATGGGGAGGGTCAATGCTGGCTGCATTTCACCAACAGGCCTTTAGGGAAAGGGGAATAACAACAGAAAATGCTGGAAAAACTCAGCAGGTCAGGCAACATCCGTGGAGAGAAATTTGAGTTGACGTTTCGGGTTGGACCCTTCTTCAAAACTGGAAAGAAAAGAAACTAGATCGAAGGCAGGGCTGCGATCGGACAAAAGAATAAAAGAAACAAAAGAAGTAAAAGAGATTAGAAGCTAGACGAGATGGTAATAGGCTGGGATTAGGTGTAAAGTGTACTGGCAGGGCAAAAGATAGCTGCCAGGTGTGAGAGAGAAACAAAAGGAAAGGGGGGGGGGAAAGGAGTGGAACAATTGCAAGAGAAAATGAAATGGGGGCCGAGCTTATGATCTGAAATTGTTGAATTCGATATTGAGTCCGGAAGGCTGCAGACTGCCTAATCGGAAGATGAGGTGCTGTTCCTCGAGTTTACGTTGAGCTTCCGTGGAACAATACAAGAGGCCAAGGACGGTGAGGTCCGAGTGGGAATGGAGCGGTGAATTAAAATGACAGGCGACCGGAAGCTCGGGGTCACCCTTACGGACTGAACGGAGGTGTTCCGCAAAGCGGTCACCCAATCTACGTTTGGTCTCCCCAATGTAGAGGAGACCGCATCGTGAGCAGTGAATACAGTATACTAGATTGCGAGAAGTACAAGTAAATCGCTGTTTCACCTGGAAGGGGTGTTTGGGGCCCTGGACAGTGGGAAGGGGGGAGGTATAAGGGCAGGTGTTACATCTCCTCCGCTTGCACAGAAAGGTGCCAGGCGAAGGGGAAGGGCTGTTTGGGGTGATAGAGGAGTGGACTCGGGTGTCTCGGAGGGAGCGGTCCCTGCGGAATGCTGAAAGGGGAGGGGAAGGGAAGACACCTTTGGTGGACTGTTTTAGCCAATGGCGCCACCTCCTGGTAGCAGAGAGTAATACACCTCATAATTCCAAGAAATATACAGCACATGAGGAGATTATTCGACCCATGGTGCCTGTGCCGGCTCTTTGAAAGAGCTCTCCAATTAGTCCCACTCCCCTGCTATTTCTTCAATGCCCTGCAAGTTTCTCCCCTTTCAAGTATTTATCCAATTCCCTTCTGTAAGTTGCTATTCAATCTACTTCCACAGCCCCAGGCAGTGAATTCCAGATCATAATTACACGCTGTATAAAAAACAATTCTCATCATCTCCCTGTTATTGGAGGGGGTGAAGATTGATTCCCCATTTTAAAGTCATCCATTCTCTCCTGTTCCCATTGAACCGGTCAGTGTCCCGTGACCTTGATCCTGGGCACATAAAGAGGAAGAAGCAGAGGAACAAGTTTTGTGAATTGAGACGATATTGATCGATAGGCACATGATGGTTTAAATGATGGATATGGTGTGTTAATGCGGCAGCTTTCAATTACAAGAAAGCTTCCTTAAATAGGTACAAACTCTTAATAGATACACGGTTTAAAATTATTCATCCACTGTTTAAAGATATACTTGTTTCCTGAAAATTTAGATATGCCATTTCAATATATAGATATGTTGCATTCAATTACACACACACACACACATATAGATTCCACTAATGTTAGCTTATAAATACAATATTGCAGGAATATGCTATGTTGAGAGATAAGTATACCCGATTACATTGTACACAGGCTGCCTCAGATTATACAACTGTTGCTTGAATTTATATTTCTAATCTTGTGAGTTATAGATAGGCCATTTTATATAAATGCTGGTTTGAAGTATACATATAAAACATTGAGCTATATGCTGTTGATACTTAATTAAAAACGCTCTCATATTGATAAACATATCGATTAACAACAACTTGCCTTTACATAGTACATTAAATGTAGTAAAACAACACAACGTGTTTCACAGGAGCAATTATCAAACAAAATTTAACACTGAGCCACATACTGAGACATTAGGACAGGTGACTGAAAGCTGGTTCAAAGAGGAGGTTTTAAGGAGCATCTTAAAGGAGATACTGTCCCCCTCACATCCACTATATTTAAACACATTTAATGTCATATTCATACATTGATGCCTTTGAGCAATATATAAGTTGTAGCGAGGAATCTGGCCTAAAATAATTGCTTTATATATTTGATCCCGCCCCCCCCCCGCGCTGTGTTTAGGCTCTACCCTGAATACTTATCTCCAACCTAGAATCTGCTTATAATCTAGAGACAAGGTTTCAGCAGCCGGCGGGCAGGGAGCAGAGGATGAGACTGATCTGTGTCATGTGGGAGCAGAACACAATATCCCTGCGGTTTATTTTCATTATCCTGCACAATATTCGATACTGTTCTCAACATCTTACACTCCTTTTAAATATCGAAGGGTTTAGTTTATTGTAACGATTGCTGCGGCACTTTTCAATTTTATGAATTCGTAGCAAATTACATATCTCCAAACCAGTGAAATCATCATTGTCGAGATTAAACACTCAGAGCAGGGTCAGCGGGTCTTTGGTCTAGGGGTGTGATTCTCGCTTAGGGAATTTAGACCAATTAATGCGAGAGTTTTTAATAGAAACCATTTCCTCGGCCGGGAGACATTCCACAAGTCTTCAAATAATAACTGCCAGAAAATCAGTGCAGAGCCTGCGTTCAGTAAATCGCAAGAAATCGGCAATTTTATTAATAACAGCGGGAATTCAGTCACAGATGTGCCGAAACTGTGAGGTAAATATGTAAATCCGTTTGTTTCCAGAAGCCTGCTCCACATTTTCCACATTGTCAATCTGGGAGCACGGGCAGGACATGCGGTAAATAGAACTTTATTAAAGATTGTTTCTACCGTTTGGAAACAGAAATACTGAAACAAAAGGGATTTTTGGATGATTCATTTTGGATAATAAAGGTAGATCGAGGTTGGTGAGAGGTTAAGGCGAGGGATTGCTAATCTAGTTGGGAGATACGTGGCCTGAAAGTGTTACAGTCCCCAAGTTAGACTTCGGGTCGGGGGCTTCCCGCGGGTGCAAGCCCCCGACCTGCACTTACCTTGTGCGCCTGCAGTTGAGCTGTGGGCCCGCGTGGAATTCCGATCTTGGGCCTCCTCCAACTGCCGGCGCGCAGTGCTTGCGTATCCCTGGGGCGCAGTTAGTTCGATGCGGCCCCTGGGATTACCTGGGCCATGGGGAGCCAATCGGAGCAGGGAATGCGCCATTCATAAGATTGACAGGAAGAGCTGGCAAAACTTTTAAATACTACTGCCGCAAAACATTACTAAATCTTCAATAATTTTTTTTTTAAAACCACATTTTTTAAATAAACTATAAATTAGATGAAATAACAATTTTAAACAATAATTTAAATTTTTGAAAAGAATAATTTTCTTTTCTAACGGGGCTAAAAATAAACTTACCTTGCTTTAAAGTACTTAAAATAATAAACCTGTGGAAAAAATGTTTTAATTTTAATTAATTCACCACTTATCTTGTAAAAATCAGGCCTTACGCCTGCTTTTTACATGTCTAACTTCTGGAGACATACCCTCCCAGGAAAACCTGTAAAAAAAAACGAAGTTCGATGCGCGCACGCAGCCTCTCCCGCGCATGCGTTCCACCTCTGAACCCCTGCATTCAGGGGAACGGAAGTGCCGGTTTCGTGTGCATGTGCAGTGCATGCAGGAAACCGGCACTTCCATTGGGCTTACGGGTGAGTACCCCATGCGTACTCACCCGTGGAGACCCGAATTTCTGGGCCAATCTTTTCTCTCCCTCTTTGGTAAAAATTCTCATACTTTCTCAAGCTAGTATTTCACCCAGCTGTAATGAATGAAGATCGAATCGAGATCTCCTTCCTCCCTTCCGTCCCTGCTTCCTTCATTCCCTTCCAACTTGTTCACAGTTTCCTGCTTCAGTGGACAATGAGCCTGATTCTGATGTTAGATTTGGCTAACCAAATTAGTAACAATACTGTGGAACAGGAACTCCTAGAGTGTATACGGGATGGTTTCCTCGACCAATATGTCGAGGATTCAACCCGAGATCAGGCCATGTTAGACTGGGTATTATGTAATGAGAAAGGATTAATTAGCAATCTTTTTGTGCGAGACTCCTTGGGGAAGGGCGATCATAATATGATAGAATTCTTCATAAAGATGGAAAGCGAAGTAGTTGACTCAGAGACTAGGGTCCTGAGTTTAAATAAAGGAAACTACGATGGTATGAGGCACGAGTTGGCTCGGATGGATTGGGGAATGTTACTTAAAGGATTGACGGTGGATAGGCAATTGCAAACATTTAAAGATCGCATGGATGAACTACAGAATTTGTTCATCCCTGTTCGGCATGAAAATAAAACAAAAAAGGTGACTCCACCCTGACTAACAAGGGAAATTAGGAATAGCATAAGCTCAAAGGAGAGGACATGCAAATTGGCCAGAAAAAGCAGCAAACCTGAGGATTGGGAGCAGTTTCGGATTCAGCAAAGGAGGACAAAGGGATTAATTAAGAGGGGGAAAATAGAATATGAGAGTAAGAATGAGGGGAACATAAAAACTAACTGTAAAATCTTCTGTAGATATGTGAAGAGAAAAATATTAGTAAAGGGAAGCGTAGGTCCCTTGCAGTCAGAATCAGGTGAAATTATAATCGGGAACAAAGAAATGGCAGACCAATTAAATACATACGTTGGTTCTGTCTTCACAAAGGAGGACACAAATAACCTCCCAGAAATGTCGGGGAACATAGGGTCTGATGAGAGGGAGGAACTGAATCATATCAGTGTTTGTAGGGAAATGTTGGTAGACAGAAAACGGGGAATTATAAGCCTGACATCGGTAGTGGGGCAAATGCTAGAGTCCATTATAAAAGATGTAATAGCAGAGTGCTTGGATAACAGTGACAGGATCAGACAAAGTCAACGTGGATTTACAAAAGGTAAATCATGCTTGACTAATCTACTGAAATTATTTGAGGATGTAACTGGTAGAATAGCTAAGGGAGAACCAGTGGATGTGGGGTATTTGGACTTTCACAAGGCTTTCGATAAGGCCCCGCATAAGAGATTAGTGTGCAACATTAAAGCCCATGGGATTGGAGGTAAGGTACTGATTTGGATAGAGAACAGATTGGCAGACATGAAGCAAAGAGTTGGAATAAACGGGTCCTTTTCCGAGTGGCAGGCAGTGACTGGTGGGGTGCCGCAGGGATCGGTGCTAGGACCCCAGTTATTCACAATATATATTAAGGATCTAGACGAAGGAACTAGATGTAATATCTCCAAGTTCGCAGACGACACAAAGCTGGCTGGGCATGTGTGCGTTGAGGAGGATGCAGAGAAAATCCAGTATGATTTGGACAGGTTTGGTGTTTCAGCAGATGCATGGAAGATGCAGTATAATGTGGATAAATGCCAGGTTATCCACTTTGATGGCAAAAACAGGAAGGCCGGTTATTATCTGAATGGCAATAGATTGGGAAAAGGGGAAGTGCAACGAGACCTGGGTGTCCTTGTGCACCAGTTACTGAAGGTAAGCATGCAGGTGCAGCAGGCGGTTAAGATGGCAAATGGTATTTTGGTCTTCATAGCGAGTGGATTCGAGTACAGGAGCAAGGATGTCTTGCTGCAGTTGTACAGGGCCTTGGTGAGACCACGCCTTGAGTATTGTGTGCAGTTTTGGTCGCCTTATCTGAGGAAGGATGTTCTTGCCATGGAGGGAGTGCAGCGAAGATTCACCAGACTGTTACCTGGGATGGCAGGAATGACGTATCAAGAGAGATTGGGTCGATTGGGTTTGTATTCGATAGAGTTTAGAAAAATGAGAGGGGATCTCATTGAAGCTTATAAAATTCTAACAGGACTAGACAGACTAAATGCAGGAAGGATGTTCCCGATGGCGGGGGAGTCCAGAAACAGGAGTCACGGGCTAAGGATAAGGGGTAAGCCATTTAGGACTGAGGTGAGGAGGAATTTCTTCACCCAGAGAGTGGTGAACTTGTTGAATTCTCTACCACAGGAGGCAGTTGAGGCCAATTCAGTAAATATATACAAGAAGGTGCTAGGTATATTTCTTAAGGCTAAAGGGATCAAGGGATATGGGGAGAAAGCAGGGAAAGGGTACTGAATTTGGATGATCAGCCATGATACCATTGAATGGTGGAACTGGCTCGAGGGGCAGTATGGCCTACTCCTGCTCCTATCTACAATGTTTCTATGTTTCTATGTTAAATCTGTGATCGATATCTTATCAATTCCAGTCCTAACCTCGTCTTTTTGCAGATTTATTATAATCTCTTTGATTGAAAGCTCTCCAACATGTAATAAAACCGCTCATTTAAAGCCTGTGAGTTAAAACAGGCGTTTTAATGGTGAAGGGAATCTTTAGAGGAACAGAACAACTCCTGCAGCAATAGAATTAGAGTCAGTGCCCAGCTCTGCTGTTCGGGGCAATCCTCGCCTCCTCCTGTTTCATTTTCACATCGATGGGAGAAGCTGAGAGCGAACGCCAATCTACACGGGCTTTACACCGCTTGAAAGATTAACAGAAAAAGCAAATGATGAGGGAGCTGGAAAAAGGGTTAACGTTATCCTTTGAAAATTATTTTAATTTCAAACTTTTTATCGATCTTAGACCAGCGCAGTTTTCTGATTGGCACCAAGTCTGTACATATTGGCCCAGTAATTCCTGTCACAATGCGTGGGTATGGACGGGTTACTCACGCGTGTGCCAAGAGGAATTGCCGGTTTTCAGCATGCACAGCACATGCGCTGAAAACCGGCATTTCCTGTCCTCTGACCCAAGGGGTTAAGAGGCAGAACGCTTACGACTTGTGATGCAGCGCGTGCGCGATGAAATTCATGTTTTTTTTCAGAGTTGCCCGAGTGTAAAGGCCTCCGGTTTTTACGCGGGGAAAAACCAGACGTAAGTATTTAGTTTTACAGGTAAGTGGTCTTTTAGTACAATTTAGAAAAAATTTTTCCACAGGTTTATTATTTTTAAAGAATTTACAGTAAGGTTAGTTTTTGACTCTATTTTTTAAAAATTTATTTTTTTCAAAAATTTGATTAATTGTTTAAAATATTTTTAAAACTTATTTATATTTAATATAATCAGTGGGATGGTTTTAAAATTTTATTTAAAGTTTAATTAGTGTTTTGGCAGCCCATACTTTTCATGAGTTTGACAGTTCTTACTCTCAAACTCATGAATGAAGTATCCCCTTCCCTGATTGGCTGCACAGTGCTCACCTGATCCCAGCCGGCACATCGCACTAACTACGCCGCTGGATCAGGTACATTGCGCCGACATCTGAACTGGGCCAGTGACAGGAAATGCAAACATGCCCGGGCTTCAGATGTCGGTGCGCACGCGCGGCAAGCTCCCGATCCTAATTTCAGGGCCCTAATTTCTGTTAAACTTTATTGCTGCTCCCGCACTTCATAAAGAACAGAGCGTTCCCTGCCACGGGCATTCAAAAACCTTACAATTATGGCCAACCTCCTGTAATCGCGGCTTTCACCCACTAGCGCTCTTTTCACTCATCCTTTATTTGTTTCAATCGCACACTTCAACAGGCCTGTTAAGATTAAGGCGGAACGCTTTCGATCTTACTGCACCGCACCAGCGGGCCAATATTTCACACTTAAGCCCTCGACCTTAGCTAGGTAGTGCTGCCCGTCGCTCATGCACCTCAACTGTTTTGGGAAATGCGCCAACCAGCAAGATAATAAAATCCAGTTCTTCAGTTAACAGGCCCTCTATCACAAGATTCCCCAAGGAAATTTCATGAACAATCGGACCGCTCTCCTTCCGAAGGCCGGCCCCGCTTTCACAGTGCTTGTTTGTTGAGCGATCCCCCAGATCTAAATCTATCGAGTGGTTTCAAGGCACTAATGTACATTGGTGAGAATGGGACATGTGCCCTCGGGAACAGCGATGATGGAAGAGAAAAATTAAATGCCTTTCATGACCACCGGACGTCTCAAAGTGCTTTACGGCCAATGAAGTACTTTTGGAGTGTAGTCACTGTTGCAATGAGGGAAACGCGGCAGCCAACCTGCGCACAGCAATCTCTCACAAACAGCAATGTGATAATGACCAGTTACTCTGTTTTTTGTTATGCTGATTGAGGGATAAATATTGGACAGGACACCGGGGATAACTCCCCTGCTCTTACTTCGAAATAGTGCCATGGGATCGTTTACATCCACCTGAGAGAGCAGACAGGCCCTCAATTTAATGTCACATCCAAAAGACGGCACTTCCGTCAGTGCAGCACTCGCTCAGTACTGCACTGCAGGGGCAGCCTGGATTTATATACTCTAGTCCCTGAATCTGAACCCACGGCCTCCTGCCTCAGAGACCAGGGTGCTACCCACTGAACACAGCTGAGCTAAGTAGGTAAAAGTGAATGTCAGATTAAGGGAAGACCGCAGGAAAGTGACAATGAAATAAAAGGAGGAAAATGAAGAAGGGCTAGTGGTTGTGGAAGGAAGGAAAAGCTGGAAGAGGCGAGTGCGAATTATGGAGAATAAGGCACAGGTCTGTGAGAGCGTGGGTTTTGAAGGAATAAATAGGTTTCACCACAAATAAGACAGATTTCTTCCTTTAATAAATAATGATGATTCTCTGAGTTTGATTAGCAGGTGCCACAAGGGACAGAAGATGTAAAGCAAGTTGTGCCGTGACTCAGATTCCAACCGAGGTTGCTGCAAACACAACGCAGAGTATTAACCACTATACAATCACGGCGCCACAGATCATCCTCCTACCAATTACTGTAAATCTGTGCCCCCTGGTTATTGATCCTTTTGCTAATGGAAATAGGTCCTTCCTATCCACTCTCTCTCGGCCCCTCATAACTGTATACACCTCAATTAATTCTCCCATCAGCCTCCTCTGTTCCAAAAAAACAACTCCGTCTACCCAATCTTTCTTCATTGGCAAAAGAACCAGAGGGGAGATGATGGGATTTTTTTATGTTGCGAGTTGTTATGATCTGTAATGCTCTGCCTGAAAGGGTGGTGGAAGCAGATTTAATAGTTACTTTGAAAAGGGAATTGGATAAATACTTGAAGAGGAAATGTTTGCAGGGTATTGGGACGATGGGCCAAATGGCCTCCTTCTCTGATGTATGATTCAATGTTTCTGTGAAAGGTTTTATGAAAGTATTCATGCAACTGAGGCGGATCAGTTTCCCGCTCCACTATCCTGCTTTATTTTAGTGCATTTGTGGCTGTGCTATTTCAACATAATTGAAACGATTCAGAATTCGCAACCCAGGAAGCTCGAAGGTGGCGACCACTGATGGCGCGGTGGCCCAGTGGAAAGCCGTCGGTCTCGTAAACCGAAGGTCATGGGTTTGACCCCCATCCGTGCCAGGAGAGGTTTTATCACCTTTAATGTGACTTTTATAAATTTTTCTCCTGATGAACTCTATCAAAATCGTTCATAATTTTCAATATTACTATCAAATCTCTTCTTGGCATTCTCTGCTCTAAAGAGAAAAATCCCAGCTTCTCCAGTCTCTTCACATAAATGAAGTCCCTCACCCCTGGTACCATTCTAGTAAATCTATTCTGCACTCTCTCCAAGGCCTTGACTTTCTTCCTAAAGCGTGGTGCCCAGAATTGAAGACAATACTCCAGCTGAGGCCTCACCAGTGTTTTTAAAGTTTTAGCATAACATCCTTGCTTTTGAAATCTATTAATAAAGCCAAGGATCCCACGTGCTTTTTAACAGCCTTCTCAACGTGTCCTGACCGCTTCACAGATCTGTGTACGCACACCCCATGTCTCCCTGTTCTTGCGTCCACTTTAAAATTGTACCATTTAGAGGCGGTTAATAAGCTGCAGGGGAAAGCTTTCTGACCAGTTTCGGGGCCAGTGATCTCCAGAGGGAGCCGATTAACGTCAATAATTGTTCACGTTACAATTGTGCCATTTAATTCATTTTGCCTCTCCTCATTCTTCCTACCGAAATATATCACTTCACACTTCTCTGCGTTAAATTTCATCTGTCACGTGTCTGCCCATTTAACCAGATTGAATATGTCCTCCTGTAGTCTGTTACTATCGTCTTCACTGTTTACTACATTACCGCCTTTCGTATTATTTGCAAAATTTGAAATGATGCCCTCTATACCCAAGTTCATCAATCTTCATCAAAAAGAGCAGCGGTCCTACTATCGACCCCTGGGGAACACCACTCTAAACTTTCTTCCAATCTGAGCATCTAAAACATCTCCCTGCACAAACTTCCTGACCTGCGCAGCAATTCAAATAGACAGAGTGAGAAGCAAAAGCAGAGAAATTTCAAAACTGAGATCGATAGATTGTTGTTAGGCAAGGTTATTAAAGATTACGGCAACAATGGAGTTAAGATACAGATTAGTCGTGACCGAATTGAATGGCGGAATATATTCGAGGGGCTGAATGGTCTATTCCTGTTCATGTGTACAGAGATCGACACACACAAATCCAAGCACAGCTGCACACACGCACATAGCTGGATAGATAGATAAACAGAGATGGAGAAAAAAGGCACACAGACAGGGAATGAATCTGAGTCAGATAGAAAGATAGTGACAGAGAGAGAGCGAGACTGCAGGGAGAGAAACAGAATACGAGGCAGAAATAGGAAGAGAGAGAGAGGCAGAGAAGGAGGAACAGACAGAGAGTTACACAGAGAGGGAGAAACGAAGAAACAGGTGCAGAGATAGCGAGTCATTGGAGTGCATAAGATTGCGCACGTCTGCCTCTCTCTCCAGGCTTCCCATCTAAGGAGGAGACCTTACAGGGAGCCTGTGGTCCCAGTGATTCCCCATAGTAACTCACCCCGGGACAGGCTGCGATTGCATGTTGCTGTTCAGTTATAAAGAAGAAGGGACACCGTCTGATAGAGATTCAGACAGAGAAAAACAAACAGACAGAGACAGCGAGAGAGAGGGAGAGTGAAATAGGGAGAGAAGAATAGAGAGGGAGAGAGAGAGAGAGAGCGAGAGAGAGGGAGAGAGAAATAGAGAGAGAGAAATAGAGAGAGAGAAGGAGAGAGAGAGAGAGAAAGAGAGGAAGAAGCTGTTGCGAATTTGCTGTAGTTTCCCAAGTCCAGGGCGGGAACACCAAGTTCTAACACAATTGGCGGTAAAGCGCTTTGGGTCATTCTGAAGTCGGGAAAAGCGATAAAATACATGTCCTTCTGTTGATCATCTTTACAAACTGCAGGGGATAACAATTAAATAGGTTGACAAGGATGTCTATATCTCTCTCCCGGTCTGTCCCTCTTGCTCTCTCCCTCTGTCTCTCCCTTGTCCTCCTTCCCTCTCTCTGACTCTCTCTTTGTCCCTATCGCTCCCTCTCTCCCTCTCTCTCTCCCTCTCTCTCTCACATACCCGCAGAATAGCGAATCCCAGGGTCAAAGAAGGAAACAGATTTGTGTCTCTGTCCTGTTTCAAAATCGCAAAATGAAAGAATCCCACAATGACGGCTCGGGCAGAATGTTTCTGCGGGGAGTTTGACCTCCACCAGAGGTGGCGAGAGACAAGGATGCGAGGCTATTAAGAGGCTTCGTGAAAGTAATAGCATTAAAATCTGGAGCCTAAAGCAGGTGTGGATCTATGAATCTTTCAGACACTTTATATCGAATTTAAAGCACAGGAAAAGGCCATTCGGCACAACTGGTCTCTGCCGGCGTTTATGCTGCACACGAGCCAACTCCCAGCCCACATCATCTAACTTTCAGCATATCCTTCTATTGCTGTCTCCCTCATGTACTTACCTAACTCCCCCGGAAATGCTTCAATGCTATTTACCTCAACTATTCCTTATGGTAGCGCGTACTATAAGTAAATAACGATCTCCTTAACTCCCTACTGTGACGATCTTATATTGATGACTTCTAGCTTTACTTAGTGTGACACACGAACTTTCCAATCCCCGCAAGCGCCTGGAGAGAGAGAAATCCATTAGGAGCAGCATTCACCGCCTGGCCTGAAATCTTGCTCGGTTTAACCGTCTGTTGTCAGCGGATTGCAGCACATCCAATGGTGAAAATGAGCGACAATATCCGGAAACAGTTAACAGGTCAGTGTGTTACAGAGCGGAACGGACAGTAACCTAACTATTATAATTATATCACATTTTCATCTTCTATACCCAACGGAATACAAGCCTAGTCTGTGCAACTGTTCTTGATAATCTAACCTGTTTAGCCCCGGTATCATTCTGGTCAATCTGCATTGCACCCGCTCCAAGTCCAATATATAATTCCTGAGGTGTGGTACCTGGAACTGGATGCAGTACTCCAGATGTAGTCTAAGCAGAACTTTATACAACATATGAACATAGGAACAGGAGTGGGCCATTTAGCCCCTCCAGCCTGTTCTGCCATTCAATGGGAACATGGCTGATCTGCGACCTAACTCCATATACCCGCCTTTGGCCCATATCCCTTAATACCATTGGTGAACAAACATCTATCAATCTCAGATATAAAATTAACATTTGATCCAGCATCAATTGTTGTTTATGGAAGAGAGTTCCAAACTTCTACCACCCATTGCGTGTAGAAGTGTTTCCTAATTTCACTCCTGAAAGACCTGGCTCTAATTTTTAGACTATACCCCCTAGTCCTAGACTGCCCAAGCAGTGGAAATAGTTTCTCTCTATCTATACTATCTGTTCCCCTTAATATCTTGAAAACTTCGATCAAATCTCGCCTTAACCGTTAAATTATCTGGAATACAACCTTAATTCGTGTAATCTCTCCTAATTTAACCCTTGGAGTCCGGTTTTCTTTCTGGTAAACCTACACTGCGCTCCCTCCAAGGCCAATATATGTGTAGCTTTCAAAAGCTCTTATAATAATTTGCCCGTGACTGCACAAACCACTCTGGGTACAAGTATATTGTGTATAATAAAACAGGGTTATTAAGCATTAAACTTCCAGTAGAAAGAAGTAATACTGAACAAGAAGATAGTCACAGTCTGTTCATTGAACCCTGGTGTTCCTTCCGAGTGACTGTGGCACGGTCTTCTGATGTATCTTGCTGTGTTCTGTTGACTGAAGCTCGCTTCTTTGGGTTCTTGCTGTGTTCTGCTGACTGAAGCTGCTACCAATATCTGATTATGCGGTGCACGCTACTTTCTGTGTTCAAAACATGTATCTTTATACCCTTTTTCCTCTCGTCTTGCCTACAGGGTAGTAATTAACACTTGATAAAAGTATTGATTCCCTCGTTAGCCATCGTATGACCTTGTTAATCCCACTAGGTCTCTTTCTGTGCACAAAAAAGTACCCTTCACTTTTCTCAGAACATTTTAAAAATTGTTTTCTAAACAGTCTGTCCATCCTATAGCTGTACCAATGAAGGATATCTCCAACTACTATCTCTTTCTCTAGTTCTTGTTTGTTTAAGCATAATATTACTGAAATCCTCTTCCCCACCAGCCTCCATAAACTTAGCACTGCATTCCGTTACTTCAGTAATTGAAAACACAGCAGTTTCAGTCAGGTTGGCATAATTTCCCATCCTGCTTTTCTCTCAGCCATTCGTCATGTTATACAGGCATGTAGGCTTTTAACATTCAATTTCACATATTAAACTTCTTAATAATGTTTACTAAAACCTACAGGTACACCCTATCCTACATATGGTTACTGAAGTGTGGTATCTCAGAACTGCTCACAGTGCTCTAGGTGTGGTCTAAAACCTCACCCAATCGACCCGGCCAAGCCCTGCTCACTTGCTTGTGAGAGCTGCCCCACAGAGTAGTCAAGTAACAACCTGACATAGTCATACTCAAGGAGCCCTTCTCAAAGAATCACACCTTTCAGCCAACGTCCCAGACTTCTCCATCACCATCCCTGGGTATGTCCTGTCCCACCAGCAGGACAGACCCACCAGAGATGGGGGTCACATGTCCCATTCGTACCAATAGTCATTGGTGCAAGAATCCAGTCGATACATTTAGATCTGCATGACTGCAAATTCTCCAATCACTGACTCTGCACCATGTGTTTCACCTCCGCAATCATTATTGCGCTGGTTTTGTGATATTCAATTTGTGGTGCAACCACAAGTCTAAAAGAATCGCATCAGTCATTACAATAATGTTACACCTCTGATATTTAACTGTAATAGAAGATGTTGAGAACAGTACGAGTACGCTGCAGGATAATGAATATAAACAGCAGGAATATTGCAATAAAAGTAGAAAATGTTGGAAACACTCAGCAGGGCGTGCAGCATCTGTGGAGAGAGACACAGAGTTATCATTGCAGATCGATGAGTTTTCATCAGGACTGGAACAAGTTAGAAATGTAACAGGTTTTAAGCAAATACAAAGGCAGGCAAAGGGGGAGCGGAGGAAAGAACAAGGGGAAGGACTGTGATAGGGTGGAAGGCTGGAGAGATTAAATGACAAAAGTGGTGATGGTGCAAGGCTACCGGGGTGGTATTGGGAGAAGCAAAGAAACAAAAGATGGATCCAGAGGAGGTGTAAATGGCAACAGCAGAATCATTACCAACAGCTGCTGGCCACAAAATGGGAACAGTGGATATGAACTGAAATTGATGAACTGAAATTGATGAACTGAAATTGAGTCCGGATGAAAAGATGAGGTGCTGTTCCTCGAGCTTCCATTGAGCTTTATTACAACAGTGTAGGAGGCCGAGGACAGAAGCTCAGAGTCACGCTTGTGGTCTGGATGAAGGTGTTCCACAAAATGATCACCCAATCTGCGATTGGTCACCCGAATGTAGAGAAGACCCACGGTGTGAGCAGCGAATACACTTTACTACATTTAGAGAAGTACAAGGACTTCGCTGTTTCAGCTGGAGCGAGTGTTTGAGGCCCTGGACGGTGGGAAGGGAGGAGGTCAAAGGGCAGGTGGTACTTCTCCTGCGCTTGCACGGGAAGCTGCCGTGTGAAGAATCAGCCTCAGCCTCTGCTCCCTGTTCATCGGCTGTTGAAAACTTGTCTCCAGATTATAAACTGATTCTAGGTTAGAGATAAACATTCAGGGTAGAGCCTAAACACAGCGGTTGGCATAAATATATCTAACCAGAGGCAGCGTTAAATCTCCTGTATTGCTCAAATGCTTCAATATATCAATATGACAATAAATGTGTTCAAATACAGTGGGGGATTTAAAGCTGATTCAGGGCCAGTGGTTTCCAATGTGATCTTACATGTGGCTCTCTTGCCTCTCTCTCCCCTTCCTCCCACACGCTGCAGGTTTTCATACTCTGTTTGAAATCTGCTGCTCTGGGCCAGTGCATTCCACAGTCTCACAACCCTTTCTGCAAATACCGTTTCACTACTTGACTTCTAAGCCTATTGGTTCCGGGTATAGAAGATAAAAAGAAAAAGGTCTTGCATTTATATAGGATGTCCCAAAACAGCTTTACGGCCAATGAAGTACTTTTGAAGTGTGGTCACTGTTGTAATTAAGGAAACGCGGCAACCATTTTGCACACAGCAAGATCCCACAAACAGATATGAACAGATATCCTGTTTACTGATGTTGACTGAGGGATAAACATTAGCCAGGACACCGGGGATAATTACCTTGCTCTTTGTCGAAATAGTGTTTCCTGTCCACCTGAGAGACCAGACAGGGCCTCGGTTTTTCATCTCATCCAAAAGACGGCACCTCCGATAGTGCAGCGCTCCCTCAGTATTGCACTGAACTGTCAGCCTAGATTTTTGTGCTCAAGTCTTGGAATAATTCGTGGATTTCAGGAGACAGGAGGAATCTCCCCCAAGCTCCACCTTAAACTCTGCACAGTCGCAGGACTTGAACCATAAACCCTTCATTTTCTTTGCATGTATCTCTCTATCTCTTCCTAACTATTTCTTTTTTCTCTCTTTTCCCCTGATAGATTTCGCAGGCTTCCTTTAACGGCCACTGCTGATCTAACCTGTAACACCAGTAGAAAATGGTAAAGGAAGAAATAATGACTGAGGCGGCAGGGAAAGTAATTCAGAAAAGTATAATGGAATGAATAAAATATTTCAAGTAGGTGCGCAGATTGAAGCTGGCCTGTTCTTCAATCACAATTCAGGCGATCTCATTGGCCATTCCCATTCTCTGAAGGGCTTCAATGAACCAGTTGTGGCTTTGCTGCAAAATTTCACCACCGGAATCTGGCTAAATAACGACTCGGGTGGGACTCGAACCCACAACCTTTGAATGCCTTTAAACATTAACTAGAAGTCCAATGCGCTATCCATTGCGCCACAGAGCCGATGACATGCTAGGGTTTCAAATTACACTATACAGGGATAGTTATTCTTCGTCAAATGCAGTAGCAAAATACTGTGGCTGAAATCCGAAATAACAACAGAAAACGCTGGAAAAACTCAGCAGGCCAGGCAGTGTCCATGGAGAGAGAAACAGAGTTAACGTTTCAGGTCGATGACCCTTCGTCAGTCCAGAATGATGCGGGACTGATTAACTTTTGTTCATGTTTCTGTCCTGGAGATACAAGTGGATTGCAGCTGTTAATCATAACAGGGTTTAGAGGGAACTTCCTGCATTAATCAAACCACCAACAGCCTCCAGTTTTCAATCAAATCTCCCCATCTCAGAGAAAGAGAGAGAGAGCATCGGCGGGAAACTCGAGCGGCAGAGCGGGGCTATAAAAGGCCCCAGAGACCAGGTAAGGCCTCACAGCGTCGGCAGAAATCTCGAGCGGCAGAGCGGGGCTATAAAAGGCCCCAGAGACCAGGTAAGGCCTCACAGCGTCGGCGGGAAACTCGAGCGGGGCAATAAAAGGCCCCAGAGACCAGGTAAGGCCTCACAGCATCGGCGGGAAACTCGAGCGGCAGAGCGGGGCTATAAAAGGCCCCAGAGACCAGGTAAGGCCTCACAGCATCGGCGGGAAACTCGAGCGGCAGAGCAGGGCTATAAAAGGCCCCAGAGACCAGGTAAGGCCTCACAGCGTCGGCGGAAATCTCGAGCGGGAGAGCGGGGCTATAAAAGGCCCCAGAGACCAGGTGAGGCCTCACAGCGTCGGCGGGAATCTCGAGCGGCAGAGCAGGGCTATAAAAGGCCCCAGAGACCAGGTAAGGCCTCACAGCGTCGGCGGAAAACTCGAGCGGCAGAGCGGGGCTATAAAAGGCCCCAGAGACCAGGTAAAGCCTCACAGCATCGGCGGGCATCTCGAGCGGCAGAGCGGGTCTATAAAAAGCCCCAGAGACCAGGTAAGGCCTCACAGCGTCGGCGGGACACTCGAGCGGCAGAGCGGGGCTATAAAAGGCTCCAGAGACCATAAGAACATAAGAAATAGGAGCAGGAGTAGGCCAATCGGCCCCTCGAGCCTGCGCCACCATTCAATAAGATCATGGCTGATCTGATCCTAACCTCAAATCTTCTATCACTGTGCATCCACCCGAACCCATGTGATCTCCCGGGAGAGGCAAAAAACCAGATAAAGACCCAATGGCCAATTTGGGAGAAAAAAATCTGGGAAATTCCTCTCCGACCCATCTAGGCGATCGAAATTCTTCCAGGAGATCACTCTGCCCCTATATTTTCTACAGTACTTACCTTCTGTAAAGGCGATCTCCACCCCAGCCAGGGACAGGAATAAAACCATCTCCTGAAATCTAACACAGAATTAGAACACAGTAGGAGCAGAACCAGGCTACACGGCCCCTGGGCCCACTCCACTACCCACAGGGCCATGACCATTCCGAACCTAGACTCATGTCCAATTTCCTGCCCGCTCCCCGTAACCCTTAATTCCCTTTACTTCTAGGAAACTATCTATTTCTGTTTTAAATTTATTTAATGATATAGCTTCCACAGCTTTCTGGGGCAGCAAATTCCACAAACCTACCACCCTCTGAGTGAAGAAGTTTCTCCTCATCTCAGTTTTGAAAGAGCAGCCCCTTATTTTAAGATTATGCCCCCTAGTTCTAGTTTCACCCATCATTGGGAACATCCTCACCGCATCCACCCGATCCAACCCCTTCACAATCTTATATGTTTCAATAAGATCGCCTCTCATTCTTCTGAACTCCAATGAACAGAGTCCCAATCTACTCAACCTCTCCTCATATGACCACCCCCTCATCCCCGGGATTAACCGAGTGAACCTTCTTTGTACTGACTCGCGAGCAAGTATGTCTTTTCTTAAGTATGGTAAGGCCTACCAGTCTCCGAACTCGGAACTCGGAGGGAAGGAGAGAGGTAAAAAGTAATCCAAGTGTGACGTCACCAGAAAGCGGCTAAGTGATTGGTTGGTAAGTATTTCTCTCTTTTTTAAGCTTAAACTCTGTGGTTTATAGTTTCTAAGGTGTGATATTCATCATCTAGAATCGGGGCAGAGGGTATTTAAAAATCATATTAATAAATTTAATTAATACATAGAATGGGCGATCAGGTGATGTGTTGCTGCTGCAATATGTGGGAGCTGGTGGACACCATTGATGCTCACGGTGATCACATTTGCAGTAAGTGTTGGCTGCTCGAGGAATTCCGGCTCCATGTTGAAGAGCTGGAGTCCGAGCTTCAAACACTGAGACACATCAGGGAGGGGGAGAGTTACCTGGACTCTGTATCAGGAGGTAGTCACACCAATTAGATTAATTAATTCAGAAGTAGTCCGTGGCCAGGGTCAGAATGGTGTGACTAGAAATGAGGCAGGTACAGGGATCCAGGAGGTAGTGTTGGAGGAGCCGCAGCCCTTGCTCTTGTCCAACAGGTTTGAGGCTCTTACTCCCTGTAAGGATGGGAACAGGGACTACGGGGAGGCCGAGCAACCTGGCCACAGCACCCTGGAGCGGGGGGCCATTCAAGTGTGGGGAGTTAAAATAAATGTTGTAGAGGTAGGGGATAGTATCGTTAGGGGGATAGATAGAGTTCTTTGCAGCCGAGAGCGAGAGTCCCGAAGGCTGTGTTGCCTGCCCAGTGCCAGGGTTAAGGACATCTCCTCTTGGCTGGAGGAAAACTTGGAGTGGGAGGGGGAGGATCCAGTTGTCATGGTCCATGTTGGTACCAACGACATAGATAGGACAAGGAAGGAGGTTCTGCTGAGGGAGTTTGAGCAGCTAGGGGCCAAATTAAAAAGCAGAACCACAAGAGTAATAATCTCTGGATTACTACCTGAGCCACGTGCAAATTTGGCTAGGGTAAATAAAATTAGAGAGTTAAATGCGTGGCTCAAAGACAGGTGTGGGAGAAATGGGTTTTGCTTCCTGGGACACTGGCATCAGTACTGGGACAGGAGAGAGCTGTTCCATTGGGACGGACTTCACTTGGCCAGTGCTGGGACTAGAATCCTGGCGAATCGAATGACTAGGGCTGTAGAGAGGGCTTTAAACTAATTAGTGGGGGGAGGTTTTAAGAGAGCGAAAAATAAAAATGACAGCAGAGAAGGCAATAGAGCAAGGTAGCGGTGGGGGAATTAAAAACAGAGCGTGTCAGGAAGGGACAGAATGTATAATGATAAAGGTAAAGTAGTCAAAGGGGTAAAAGCAGGAATAAATTGTCAGAAAACATATTTGAAAGTTCTTTATCTGAATGCACGCAGCATTCGTAACAAAATTGACGAGTTGACGGTGCAAATAACTACACATGGGTATGATCTGGTGGCCATTACGGAAACATGGCTGCAAGATAATCATGACTGGGAACTAAACATACAAGGGTATTTGACAATTAGGAAGGACAGACAGGAAGGAAAGGGAGGTGGGGTTGCTATGTTAATCAAGGATGGAATCACTGCAATAGTCAGAAATGATATTGGGTCAAAGGATCAGGATCGTGAAACAGTTTGGGTGGAGATAAGGAATAATAAGGGGAAAAAGTCACCAGTGGGTGTAGTCTATAGGCCTCCTAACAGTTGCAACTCTGCTGGTCGGAGTATAAATCAGGAAATAGTTGGGGCTTGTAATAAGGGAACAGCTATAATCATGGGGAATTTTAACTTTCATATTGACTGGATTAATCAAATTGGGCATGGCAGCATTGAGGAAGAGTTCATAGAGTGTATTAGGGACGGGTTCCTTGAGCAGTATATAACTGAACCAACCAGGGGGCAGGCAATCTTAGATCTGGTCCTGTGTAATGAGACAGGATTAATAAAAAATGTCCTAGTAAAGGATCCCCTTGGAATGAGTGACCATAATATGGTTGAATTCCAAATTCAGTTTGAGGGGGAGAGATTTGGATCTCAAACCAGCGTACTAAGTTTAAATAAAGGAGCCTATGAAGGTATGAGAGCAGAATTGACTAAAGTGGACTGGGAAAACAGATTTAAGTGTAAGACGGTACAAGAGCAGTGGTCTACATTCAAGGAGATATTTCACATCTTTCAAGATAAATATATTCCACTGAGGAAAAAGGGGAGTAAAATAAAAGACAGCCATCCGTGGCTTAGTAAAGTAATAAAGGATAGTATTCGACTGAAAACAAGGGCAAATAAATTAGCCAAATCTAGTGGGAGGATAGAAGATTGGGAAGCATTTAAAAGCCAGAAAACAATAACTAAAAGATTATTAAGAAAAGGAAGATAGATTATGAAAGTAAACTAGCAAAAAATATAAAAACAGATAGCAAGAGTTTCTACAGCTATATAAAAAGAAAAAGGGTGGCTAAAGTGAACGTTGGTCCCTTAGAGGATGGGACCGGGAAACTAGTGGTGGGGAACATGGAGATGGCAAAGACGCTGAAAAAATATTTTGTATCAGTCTTTACAGTAGAGGACACTAAAAATATCCCAACACTGGACAAACAGGGGGCAATGAGGGGGAGGAGCTAAACACGATTAAAAGCACTAAGGAGATGGTACTCAGTAAAATAATGGGATTTAAGGTGGATAAATCCCCAGACCTGATGGCCTACATCCTAGTGTCTTGAGAGAAGTGGCGGTAGAGATTGTGGATGCATTGGTAATCATTTTCCAGAACTCCCTGGACTCAGGAAAGGTCCCGGCAGATTGGAAAACTGCTAAGGTAACACCCTTATTTAAGAAGGGAAGTAGACAAAAAGCTGGAAACTATAGACCAGTTAGCCTAACATCTGTGGTTGGCAAAATGTTGGAGTCCAGAGCATTTGGATAAACATAATTTAATAGGACAGAGTCAGCATGGTTTTATGAAGGGGAAGTCATGTTTGACAAATTGCCTCGAATTCTTTGAGGATGTAACATACAGGGTGGATAAAGGGGAACCAGTGAATGTAGTGTATTTGGACTTCCAAAAGGCATTTGACAAGGTTCCACACAAAAGATTACTGATCAAGATAAAAAATCACGGGGTTGGGGGTAATATACTGGCATGGGTGGAAGATTGGCTATCTAACAGAAAACAAAGAGTTGGGATAAATGGTTCATTCTCGGGCTGGCAATCAGTAACTAGTGGTGTTCCGCAGGGGTCAGTGCTGGGACCCCAACTCCTCACAATCTATAATGATTTGGAGGAAGGGACCGAGTGCAACATATCCAAGTTTGCCGATGATACAAAGATGGGAGGGAAAGCAGTGAGTGAGGAGGACATAAAAAACCTGCAAAAGGACATAGACTGGCTAAGTGAGTGGGCAGAGATTTGGCAGATGCAATATAATGTTGGAAATTGTGAGGTTATGCACTTTGGCAGAAAAAATCAAAGAGAAAGTTATTATCTAAATGGAGAGAAACTGCAAAGTGCTACAGTACAAAGGGATCTGGGGGTCCTGGTGCATGAAACACAAAAGGTTAGTATGCAGCTGCAGCAGGTGATCAGGAAGGCCAATGGAATCTTGGCTTTTATTGCAAGGGGGATGGAGTATAAAACAGGGAATTTTTGCTGCAGTTATACAGTGTATTGTTGAGGCCACACCTGGAATACTGCGTGCAGTTTTGGTTTCCATATTTAAGAAAAGATATACTTGCTCTCGAGGCGGTTCAGAGAAGGTTCACTCGGTTGGTTCCAGAGATGAGGGGGTTGACGTATGAGGAAAGGTTGAGTAGGTTGGGACTCTACTCATTGGAGTTCAGAAGAATGAGAGGCGATCTTATCGAAACATATAAGATTGTGAGGGGACTTGATCGGGTGGATGCGGTGAGGATGTTTCCACTGATGGATGAGACTAGAACTATGGGGCATAATCTTAGAATAAGGGGCTGCCCTTTCAAAACTGAGATGAGGAGAAACTTCTTCACTCAGAGGGTAGTAAATCTATGGAATTTGCTATTCCAGAGAGCTGTGGAAGCTGCAACATTAAATAAATTTTAAATGGAGATAGACTTTTTCCTAGCAGATAAGGGAATTAGGGGTTACGGGGAGAGAGCAGGGAAGTGGACGTGAGTCTAGATTCAGATCAGCCATGACCCTATTGAATGGCGGAGCAGGCCCGAGGGGCGTATGGCCTACTCCTGCTCCTATTTCTTATGTTCTTATCACTGTCAGAGAGCTTCCTGCATCCAGCCCTGAGCCTATTACACTCACCAGATGCTCACCCACACCCCGCTGTCAGAAACACTGAACATTTTTACCGAGACACTTCAAATACAGTCTATAAAATGAGAAAAGATCAAAGTTCATCACAATTCGACAGAATGGAACAAAGTTAATAAACTTTACCCCGTCACTCGGTAACCACGTTCGCCATTCCTTCAATCGGTGGAATATATTATCGGCTGTTAGAATTTTTTACAGTGGGTTGAATAATTTTTGTGTGAGGAATGTTCCAACGTCGTAAACCAGGGCAACGCGCTGACCGAGCTGTGCCTTGATCGCTTCTGGCCAGTCGGACAGTTCGCCCTTCATTCGGCTCTGATTCACTTTCCCAAAGCGGATCGACAGATTCTCAAATCTGCTGACTGGGTTTTCTGTTTTGATTCCTTTCGATTTGTCCTACTCCAGACTGGCAATGTATTCCAGACCTCGTAGCAACCTGCCCCCTTGCATCGTGTCCCAGCTTCGATTGGAAGTGGCCCACAGCAACCCCAACCTCGTCACCTATCCGCTGACAGACACACCGCGGTCACACTCTGCTTCAGTGAGACTAATGTCCAGAGCGGGTTCAAGGTCGAATGCAATCAGAGCAGAGCGGAGCACTTGAGAGCGAAACAACTTTGCCTTTTGTACTTGTCTTCTAAAGCACCGCACTGCTCCACTCAGAAAGATAATTAGGACAATAATGTATCCCAACAAGTTTATCCCAATTCAGCCATTCTCGGGGGTGCAGAAAACAGAATGTGAAGATCCTGCATTTGCTGGAATCGAACCCGGGTCTAACTCGGCAGGCAAAACGCCTCTGCTTGAACAAGGCAATGCCCGCACAGACCCGCGCTGCAGGTGGCCAATTAGAAACCTGTCTGAAAGGACATGCAGTCTTACAGAGCTCCTGTGATGACCTGACCCAGTCTGATCTACAGCCGCAGCACCAGCCGGTTGCAGCTGCGATCACCTAGTGTTTAAGGCGTTCGACGTGAATTTGAGCGGGATGTGTGGCAGATGCGAATCCTGCTCCCAGCGCCGCTGTTTCAAGCTCTCTCCTGAACCGGTCTGAAAGGATGGCTGATCAGCTGTGGGAGGCGGTGCTGTGCTGCCCATCACTACTGTCAGTGACTCGTTGTCTTTCAGTTGGCTGCATGTGTCCAGTGTGAAACCTCTCTGAGCACCCAGCAGACTGGCTTTAGTTTGACCATCTTTGTAATCTGTTTTCCAAGAGTTGCCCTGATCAGGTGGTGAGTTTTCTTCTGGAGAGCGGTTCGCCAATCCAGCTCCGAGGGAAAGTGGGTTGTGACTGGAGTCACTTGTGTAACAGGAAGTGTCGGGCGGCAGTTTCCCTTCCTGAAGGACATTCATTAACCAGTTGCCGTTTTGCTGCAAAATCACCCTGTCGAGCCCCGGAATCAACGAGCCCTGGCCTGAAACAGGACTACTACCCACAAACTCTCAATGTTGTAATCTTGATTCATTCATTCATTAATTCTTCTTGATTCACAGATCCAATGAGATCTCCATTGTGCCACAGAGCCGATTACATCGCAAAGCTTTTTCAGTTACCTGGCTGGTTTGTTTTCAAGTTGCTCCCGTAAAGCTGGGGAATTTCGGACAATGTGGGGTAAACGTCGCAAAATCTGCTTTTTTCTATTTAAAGGAATGTTATTTCAAAAGTGGCGATAAGCTATAAGAAGAACCACTAAAAATAAATGGGGCTCGTCCGGGATCTCTCGCATTTCAAATTTTAAATCCCAAAGCAAGAATCATACCCTTAGATCAACGAGCCGCTGACAAAAAGCCTTTCCCACATAAGAACATAGGAAATAGGAAGAGGAGTTGGCCATTCGGCCCCTCGAACCTACTCCGCCATTCAATAAGCTCATGGCTGATCTGATCTTAGCCTCGACTCTACGTTCATGCCCGCTGCCCATGACCCTTGATTCCACTGTTGCTCAAAAATCTGTCTATCGCCGCCTTGAGTATATTCAATGACTGCCTCCACAGTTCTCTCTGGGGTAGAGAATTCCAAAGATTCACGACCCTCAGGGAAGAAATTCCTCCTCACCTCCGTTTCAAATTGGCGACCCCTTATTCTGAAACTATGTCCCCTAGTTCTAGGTTCCCCCACGATTGGAAACATCCTCCCTGCATCGACCCTGTCAGGCCCCCTCAGAATCTACGAAGGGTCACCGACCTGAAACGTTATTCTCTTTCTCTCTCCACAGATGCTGCCTGACCTGCTGAGTGTTTCCAGCATTTTCTGTTTTTATTTCAGATTTTCAGCATCCACAGTATTTTGATTTTGTCCCTTCAGAATCTTATATGTTTCAATAAGATCACCTCTCATTCTTCTAAACTCCAATGGGCATAGGCCCAACCTGCTCAATCTTTCCCTCAGAAGGCAACCCCTTCAACACAAGAATCAACCGAGTGAATCTTCTCTGAACTGCCTCCAATGCAGATATATCCTTCCTTAAATAAGGAGACCAAAACTGTGCGCAGTACTCCAGTGTGGACTCACCAACACCCTGTATAGCTGTAGCAAGACTTCGCTACTTTTATAATCCATCCCGTTGCAATGAAGGCCAATATTCCATTTGCCTTCTAATTACTTACTGTACCTGCATGCTAACTTTGTGTTTCATGTACGAGGACCCCCAGATCCCTCTGTACCGCAGCAGTCTGTAGTCTCTCTCCACTTAAGTAAGATTTTGCTTTTCTATTCTTCCTACCAAAGTGAATAACCTCACATTTTCCCACATTATACTCCATCTGCCAAATTTTTGCCCACTCACTTAACCTATCTATATCCCTTTGCAGACACTTTGTGTCCTCCTCACAACTTGCTTTCCCACCTATCTTTGTATCATCAGCAAATTTGGCAACAATACACTTGGTCCTTTCATCCAAGTCATTACTATAGATTGTAAATAGTTGAGGCCACAGCACTGATCCCTGTGGCACCCCACTATTTACAGTTTGCCAACCTGAAAATGACCCATTTATTCCGACACTATGTTTTCTGTTAGATATCAAATCGTCTATCCAATCTAATGTATTTCCGCCAACACAGTGAGCTCTTATCTTGTGCAGTAACATTTTATGCGGCACCTTATCGAATGCATTCTGGAAATCCAAATACATTACATCTACTGGTTCCCCTTTATTCACCCTGCTCGTTAAATCCTCAAAGAACTCTAATAGATGTGTCAAACATGATTTCCCTTTCATAAAACCATGTTGACTCTGTTTGATTATATTCTGATTTTCTTAATGTCCTGCTACTACTTCCTTAATAATGGATTCAAGCATTTTGCCAAATGCAGATGTTCGGCTAATTGGCCTATAGTTTCCTGCTTTCTGTCTCCCTCCTTTTTTGCATAAGGGCATTACATTTGCGTGTTTCCAATCCGCTGGGACCTGTCCAGAATCCAGGGAATTTCGGAAGATTACAACCAATGCATCCACTATCTCTGTAGTCACTTATTTTAAGACCCTAGGATGCAGGCCATCAGATCCAGGGGACTTGTCAGCCTTTAGACCCGAACACCACTTCTCTAGGGATAGTGATTGTGTTAACTTCCTCCCTCCATTTTGCCCCTTGATTTTCTACTATTACTGGGATGTGGATTTAGGAAAAGATGATCATATTTCCAATTAATGAACAGTTGCACTGCGAGCTGGGATCGCACCTGCGCAGAGAAACCTGGATCTTCGAACACAACACTTTAACAACTCGGGCATCACAGTTTAAATCACACTCCTTTTAAAAAGACTAACACACAGAATGATCCGGGACTGTGAGCACTCCCCGTTTATACAGACACAGAATGATCCGGGACTGTGAGCACTCCCCATTTAAACAGACACAGAATGATCCAGGACTGTGAGCACTCCCCATTTAAACAGACACAGAATGATCCAGGACTGTGAGCACACCCGGTTTAAGGAGACACAGAATGATCCGGGACTGTGTGCACACCCGGTTTAAAGAGACACAGAATGATCCGGGACTGTGAGCACTCCCGGTTTAAACAGACACAGAATGATCCAGGACTGTGAGCACACCCGGTTTAAAGAGACACAGAATGATCAGGAACTGTGAGCACTCCCGGTTTAAACAGAAACAGAATGAACAGGAACTGTGAGCACTCCCGGGTTAGCCAGACACAGAATGATCCGGGACTGACAGCACATCCCTTTTTAACGGGCACAGAATCATCCAGTACTGGAAATCTGAAATAAAAATAGAGAATTCTGGAAACACTCATCAGATCAGGCAGCATCGCAGTGAGAGAAACAAAGTTAACGTTTCAGGTCGATGAGATTACTTTAAGCAGTTTAAGTAAAGGGGAAATGTTAAATATTTGGGATTCTGTTGATTTAAGAAGAGTAAAACAAGGTTACACTGCAGTAGGAGTAAATTGGCACAGCAGGCAGTGGAAACCAGTTTTCTAACCAATCAGCAGGGGTGACTCATTTGGCTGTAAACAAACAAACAGTATAAAAAGACCAGTCCTAGTGCGAGCAAGCACTTAGTGCGAGTCATCAAAGAGTGCTGTGAGTTAGGGTAAGTGGGGTGTTAGGTGCTCTTTTCAAACTTTAACTCTGTGGGTTGTAGTTAATAAGGCCTTTCTGGTGCAGAGTGACTGTTGGTAAACCATTTAACTGGTGTAACTAGAGGGATTGATTAAATTTAAATCCAATGAATTAAAGGGGGTACTAGCATCTAAAATCGGGCAGAGGGTGTCCATAACTAACAATAAAAATTTTAATTAATTACATAGAATGGAGCAGGTGATGTGTTACTGTTGCGAGATGTGGGAGCCGGTGAACCCCATTGAGGCTCACGGTGATTACGTCTGTGACAAGTGTCTGCTGCTACAGGAACTCCAGCTCCGTGTTGATGAGCTGGAGTCTGAGCTTCAGACACTGCGACACATCAGGGAGGGGGAGAAGTACCTGGATTCTGTGTATCAGGAGGTGGTTACACCTATGAAGTTAAGTAATTCAGATGTAGCTCATGGTCAGGGACAGGACGGTGTGACTATGAGTGAGGCAGGTACGGGGATCCAGGAGGTAGAGCTGGAGGAGCCGCAGCCCTTGCTCTTGACCAATAGGTTTGAGGTTCTTACTCCCTGTGGGGACGGGAGCAGGGACTGCAGGGATGATGAGCAACCTGGCCACAGCACCGTGGAATGGGGGGCCATTCAAGAGGGGGGAGTAAATAGAAATGTTGTAGTGGTAGGGGATAGTATTATTAGGGGGATAGACAGAGTTCTCTGCAGCCGAGAGCGAGAGTCTCGAAGGCTGTGTTGCCTACCCGGTGCCAGGGATAAGGACATCTCCTCTGGGTTGGAAAGAAACTTGCAGTGGGAGGGGGTGGATCCAGTTGTCGTTGTCCAAGTTGGTACAAACGATGTAGATAGGACTAGGAAGCCGGTTCTGTTAAAGGAGTATGAGCAGCTAGGGGTCAAATTAAAAAACAGAACCTCAAGGGTAATAATCTCTGAGCCACGAGCGAATTTGGCTAGGACAAATAGAATTAGAGAGTTAAATGCGTGGCTCAAAGACTGGTGTGGGAGAAATGGGTTTTGCTTCCTGGGACACTGGCACCAGTACTGGGGCAGGAGGGAGCTGTTCCGTTGGGACGGGCTTCACTTGGCCAGTGCTGGGACTAGAGTCCTGGCGGATCATATAACTAGGGCTGTAGAGAGGGCTTTAAACTAACTAGTGGGGGGGAGGTTCCTAGAGAGCAAATAATAAAAATGACAACAGAGAAGGTCATAGACTTAGGTAGCAGTGGGGAAATTAAAAACCAGAGCGTGTCAGGAAGGGGCAGAAGGTATGGAGTAAAAGGTAAAGTAATAAAAAGGGCAAAAGCAGGAACTAAGTGTCACAAAACATATTTGAAAGTTCTCTATCTGAATGCACGTAGCATTCGTAACAAAATAGACGAGTTAATGGCACAAATAACTACATATGGGTATGATCTTGTGGCCATTACAGAAACATGGCTGCAGGGTGAAAATGCCTGGGAATTAAAGATACCAGGTTATTTAACGATCGGGAAGGACAGGCAGGAAGGAAGGGGAGCTGGGGTGGCTATGTTAATAAAGGAAGGAATCACTGTAATACAGAGAAATGATATTGGGTCAAAAGATCAGGAAAATGAAACAGTTTGGGTGGAGGTAAGGAATAATAAGGGGGAAAAAAATGGGCGTAGTCTAGAGGCCTCCGAACAGTTGCAACTCTGTTGGACGGAGTATCAATCAGGAAATAGTTGAGGCTTGTAATAAGGGAGCACCTATAATTATGGGGGATTTTAACTATCATATTAATTGGACAAATCAAATTGGGCAGGGCTGCCTTGAGGATGAGTTCATTGAGTGTATTAGGCATGGGTTTCTTGAGCAGTATGTAACTGAACCGACCAGGGGGCAAGCAACCTTAGATCTGGTCCTGTGTAACGAGACAGGATTAATTAAAAATGTCCTCGTAAAGCATCCCCTTGGAATGAGTGACCATAACATGGTCGTATTCCATATTCAATTAGAGGGTGAGAAGGTTCGATCTCAAACAAGCGTGCTAAGCTTGAATAAAGGAGACTATGAAGGTATGAGAGCGGAATTGAGTAGAGTGGATTGGGAAAATAATTAAAGGGTAAGACGATACATGATCAGTGGTGTACATTTAAGGAGTTATTTTACAACTTCCAAAAAAAAAATATTCCATTGAGAAGAAAAGGGTGTAAAAGAAAAGACAGCCATCCTTGGATAACTAAAGAAATTAAGGATAGTATTCGACTAAAAACAAGGGCATATAAGGCAGCCAAATCTAGTGGGAGGACAGAGGATTGGGAAAACTTTAAAGCACAGCAAAAAATAACAAAAAGACTGATTAAGAAAAGGAAGATAGATTATGAAAGTAAATTAGCAAAAAATATAACAACAGATAGTAAGAGTTTTTATAGTTATATAAAAAGAAAAAGGGTGGCTAAAGTAAATGTTGGTCCCTTAGAGGATGAGACCGGGAAATTAATGGTGGGAAATATGGAGATGGCAAAAACACTGAATGAATATTTTGTATCAGTCTTTACAGTAGAAGACACTAAGAATATCCCAACACTGGACAAACCGGGGGCTATAGGTGGGGGAGGAGCAAAACACGATCAAAATCACTAAGGAAGTGGTACTCGGTAAAATAATGGGACTCAAGGCGGATAAATCACCTGGACCTGATGGCTTACATCCTAGGGTCTTGAGGGAAGTGGCAGTAGGGATTGTGGATGCATTGGTAATAATTTTCCAAAGCTCCCTGGACTCAGCAAAAGTCCCAGCAGACTGGAAACTGCTAATGTAACGCACTTATTTAAAAAGGGTAGTAGACAGAAGGCTGGAAACTATAGACCGGTTAGCCTAACATCTGTGGTAGGTAAAATATTGGAGTCCATTATTAAGGAGACAGTAACAGGATATTTGGATAATCATAATTTAATAGGACAAAGTCAGCATGGTTTTATGAAGGGGAAGTCATGTTTGACAAATTTGCTGGAGTTCTTTGAGGAAGTAACATATAGGGTGGATAAAGGGGAACCAGTGGACGTAGTGTATTTAGACTTCCAAAAGGCATTTGACAAGGTGCCAGACAAAAGATTATTGCTTAAGATAAAAAATCACGGGATTGGGGGTAATATTCTGGCATGGATAGAGGATTGGCTATCTAACAGAAGGCAGAGATTTGGCATAAATGGTTCATTCTCAGACTGGCAATCAGTAACTAGTGGTGTTCCGCAGGGGTCAGTGCTGGGCCCCCAATTCTTTACAATCTATATTAACGATTTGGAGGAGGGGACCGAGTGTAACATATCAAAGTTTGCAGATGGTACTTAGATGGGAGGGAAAGTAGTTAGTGAGGAGGACATAAAAAACCTGCAAGGGGACATAGACAGGCTAAGTAAGTGGGCAGAGATTTGGCAGATGGAATACAATACTGGAAAGTGTGAGGTTATGCACTTTGGCAGGAAAAATCGTAGAGCAAGTTATTACCTTAATGGCAAGAAACTGGAAAGTACTGAAGTACAAAGGGATCTGGGGGTCCTGGTGCACGAAACTCAAAAGGTTAGTATGCAGGTGCAGCAAGTGATGAAGAAGGCCAATGGAATGTTGGCTTTCATTGCTAGGGGGATAGAATATAAAAATAGGGAGGTATTGCTTCAGTGTACAAGGTATTGGTGAGACCGCACCTGGAATACTGCGTACAGTTTTGGTGTCCATACTTAAGAAAAGACATACTTGCTCTCGAGTCAGTACAAAGAAGGTTCACTCGGTTAATCCCGGGGATGAGGGGATGGACATATGAGGAGAGGTTGAGTAGATTGGGACTCTACTCATTGGAGTTCAGAAGAATGAGAGGCGATCTTATTGAAACATATAAGATTGTGAAGGGGTTGGATCGGGTGGATGCGGGGCGGATGTTTCCGATGGTGGGTGAAACTAGAACTAGGGGGCATAGGCTTAGAATAACGGGCTGCTCTTTCAAAACTGAGATGAGGAGGAACAACTTCAACCAGAGGGTGGTAGGTCCATGGAATATGCTGCCCCAAAAAGCTGTAGAAGCTACATCATTACATAAATTTAAAACAGAAATAGACAGTTTCCTAGAAGTAAAGGGAATTAAGGGTTACGGGGAGCGGGCAGGAATTTGGACATGAGTCTATGTTCGGATCGGTCATGGCCCTATGGGTAGCGGAGCGGGCCCAGGGGCCGTGTAGCCTGATCCTGCTCCTATTTCGTGTGTCTAATTCTGTTATATTCAGGAGATGGTTCTGTGACAGTATTGAATGGCGGAGCAGGCTCGAGGGGCCGATTGGCCTACTCCTGCTCCTAGTTCTTATGTTCTTATGTTCCTCAAAGCTGAAACATGTAAGAGAAGAGAGATTGTTAAGCAGGCGCTGAGGCAGGGAAAGGAAGGATGGGAGGAAAGAACAAAAGGGAAGTTCTGTGATAGGATGGGAGGGAGGAGTGATTAAATGACAAAAGGAATGATGGTGCTGTTGTGGAGTATTTTAAACCAAGACTTGACACAACGTTTTCGGATCGATAATCAAGTCGTCTTTATTACACCGGTGGGGAGGCAGCCTGCTCTGTCTTAGCCAGACTTCTCCAAATTGTTACAGCAAACACTACATTTTTATACATTACAACACATATGTCCAGCTCATGCAAAATTCATTCCTGCCAACTGATTGGACCTTGGCCCGCATGCATCTTCACTGATTGGTTGCCTATGCTGCCTTACATTAAAGTACCGCCTTTATTATCGGAAAAGTATATGTCCGTTATCCCACAAGCTGTTGTTGCACCTATGACCTTTGCTTATGCCAGTTGGGGTCTCACCAACATTGTACTTCTGACTCATTGTCCTCCTTTCCTGCCTCTCTAGGCCTCTTTACTTCCAACTCATTGTTTTACTTTCCTGCCAGAACAGAACTTACATCCTCTAGGCTTCTTATGGTTTCCACATCCGACTATTTGCAATTGTCTCTAAGTGACACAGTATGCAGTTCTAACACTACTGCCAGTTCAACAATTTGAAAAAGCTTACTACTGCAAAGCCTTATTAGATTATTGTCTTTATTACACCATTCAGTGAAACTGCCAGTGATGTCAGCTTAACTCTTTCCCCATTGCAGTGCGAGGCAAAAGGAGATGGTAATCAGACAGTATAAGAAACAAAAGATGAGTCTAGATTACGTGTAAAGGGCAATGGCAGAATCATCAACAGCTGCCATGTGAGAGACAAAAGACAAAATAAAAATAATAGGGGCAGAGGTTATGGTCCGAAATTGTTGAACTCGATTTTGAGTCCCGATGGCTGTAAAGTGCCTAATCGAAATATGAGGTGCTGTTCCTCGAGCTTACGTTGAGCTTCGTTGGAACAGTGTAAGAGCTCGAGGCCAAAGAGATCAGAGTTGGAGTGGAGAGGAGAATTAAAGTGACAGGCGACTGGAAGCTCGGGGTCACCCTTACGGACTGAATGGAGGTGTTCCGCAAAGCGTTCACCCAATCTGCCTTTGGTCTCCCCAGTGTAGAGAAGACCACCTCTTGAGCAGCGAATATAGTGTACTAAATTGCAAGAAGTACAAATAAATCGCTGTTTCACCTGGAAGGAGTGTTTAGGGGCCTGGACCGTGGAAAGGGAGGAGGTAAAAGGGCATATGTTGCATCTCCTGCGCTTGTACAGGAAGGTGCCATGGGGAGAGGAGTGGCTGTTGTGTGTGACTGAAGAATGGACCAGGGTGTCGCAGAGGCAGCGGTCCCTTCGGAATGCTGAAAGGGGAGGGGAAAATGTGTTTGGTGATGGGATCACGCTGGAGGTGGCAGAAATGGAGAAGGATGATCCGTTGAATGTGAAGGCTGGTGGGGTGAAAGGTGCAGACCACGAGAACCATATCATGGTTCTGGGTGGGAGGGGAAGGGATGAGAAGGGTAATTGGAACAGACATAGTCAAGGGCCGTGTCAACCACGTTAGAGGGGGATCCTCATTTGAGGAAAGATAAAGACATATCGGAAGCACTAGTATGGAAGGTGGTGTCATCAGAACAGATGCGACAGAGACAGAGAAACTGGGAGAATAGGATAGAGTACTTACAGGAAACAGGGTGGGAGTAAGTGTAGGCCAGGTAGCTGTGAGAGTCAGTGGGCTTATAGTGGGTGTTTGTCGATATCCTGTTCCCAGAAATGGAGGCAGAGAAGTCGAGGAAGGGAAGAGACGAGTCAGAGATAGACCATGTGAAGGTGAGGGAAGGATGGAAATTGTAAGCAAAGTGAATGAAATTTTCTAGTTCAGGGTGAGAGCAGGAAACGGCACCGATACAGTCATCAATGTATCGGAACAAGAGGTGAGGGAGGGGACCTGAGTAGGACTGGAACAATGAAGGTTCCACATATCCCACGAAAAGGCAGGCATAGCTGGGACACATGCGGGTTCCCATAGCAACACCTTTAATTTTGAGGAAGTGAATGGAGTCAAAGGAGAAGTTGTTCAATGTGAGAACAATTCAGCCAGATGGAGGAAGATGATGGTGCATGGGGACTGGTTGAGTCTCTGTTTAAAGATGAACTGTAGTGCCCTCAGGCCATCTTGGTGGGGGATGGAGGTCTAGAGGGAATGGAAGTACATAGTGAAAAGGAGACGATTGGGGCCAGGAAATTGGAAACTGTTAAAGTGGCAGAGGGCGCCGGAAGAGTCACGGAGGTAGTTGGGAAGACACTGGACAAGGGGAGAGAAAATAGATTGGAGATAGGAAGAAATCAGTGCCATGCGGAAAGAACAGTTTGAAACGATGGGTCGACCAGGGCAGCCCTGTGTGTGGATCTTGGGAAGGAGGTAGAAGCGGGCTGCGTGGGGGTGGGGGACTATGAGGTTGGCGGCCATGACGGGAAGATCTCCAGAGGAGTTTAGGTGAGTGACAGCCTTGCAAACAATGGCTTGATGTTCGATAGTGGGGTCATGGTCCAGGTGGAGGTAGGAGGTGGTCTCGGAGAGTTGGTGTTCAGCCTCCACATGGCAGAGGTCAGTTCGCCAAACAACAACAGCACAACAGAAATTGCTAGAAATATTCAGCAGGCCGGGCAATATCCGTGGAGAGAGAAACAGAGTTAACGTTTCAGATTTGGGACCCTTCATCAGAACTGGGAAAAGCTGTAGATGTACCCGATATTAAGTAGGTGCAGAGACGGGAGTTGGGGTGGGAGGGGAGGAAGGACTTGAAGGAGCATACTGTGCTTATGTAAGAGGCAGGAAAGATAATATGTTGCAAGTAGGAATGGCAAAATAATACAGCATGAAAAGTGGGGGCAGAGGTTATAGTTTGAAATTGTTGAACTCAATGTTGAGGCCAGAAGGCTGTTAAGTGCCTAATCGAGTGATGAGGTGCTGTTCCTCGAGCTTACGTTGAGCTTCAGTGGAACAATGTAGTAGGCCGAGGACAGAGAGATCAGAGTGGGACTGAAGCGGAGAATTAAAGTGACAGGCGAGCTTCAAAGTGACAGGGAACCGGAAGCTCAGGGTCACCCTTATGGACTGAACGGTTACCCTTACAACAGCCCAACCCTTGTCAGCAGATTTAATGAAAATGTTGGGGCTGGATCTGAGAGAATAGAGTGCTGCAAGTTCAGTGTGATGTGGTTGGAGTGAGTGAGGAATAGAGACGTTGAGACGGCCGATATCACGCCGGCAATTCACAATGAAAAGAGCAAGAGTGGGTAAGAGGCCAAAGGGAGAGGTCAAGGTAGAATGAGAATTCTGAAAACGGGAGAAAGGGTCCGCTGTGCGGGGGGAAGACTCCTGGCCAAAGAAGTGGGCACGGAGACGAAGGTGACGGGAAAAGAGCTCGGCATCCTGCCGAGCACGGAATTCATTGAGGTGGGGGCATAAGAGGATGAAGCTCAGGCCTTTGCTGCAGACTGATCGTTCGGGGTCAGAGATAGTAGTGAAAACACGGCAAGGGAGTGAGATTGAAAGAAACGATTGGGGTCAGATGAAAGTGAGGGGGATGAAGCATCTCGAGGGACATTGGTGTCCAAGAGTTGTTGAAGCTCGCGATCCTCAACACCTGAAAGGAAGATAAAATGTTTTCTTGTTGAAGCTGCGGACGAGGCGAAGGATGAAGTGGGACTGCGGACCAGGCCAGCTCTGAGATAGAGTGAGTTGGTGCTGCTGAAGGGAGAGGCAGAGAGCGTGCATGTGGCGGTGCCTGGCGTGGAGTGCGGATCTCAGGCTGCGGCTAGAGCTATGGGTGGAGCAACGCTAAATAACTGGCCGATATCTGTAATCCCGGGTGGATCCGGGACGTGAAGGGGGGGATTTCAGTGGGGATCCCGGTGGAATAAGTGGGAGCCGGAGACAGTTGCTGAGGAAGGAGATGGGGCTGTGAGAGCCAGTCTGGCAGATGCCTGATCAAAGACCAGAAGGGAAACAGAAAGCAATGGAGATGAAGAGGGTCAAAGAATCAAAGGGGAATCCTGCCCGTCAGAGAGACCAGCAGAATCTCTTCAAGGCGGGCATTGCTGGGGGAGAAGCAATAGTAAATTAAACACTGACATTACAGCCAAGCACTGCGGCTGCTGCAATCTGAGCAGAACACAGGGAGCGCTGGCAACACTCAGCGGCTCAGGCAGCCTCTGTGGGGACAGAAGCGGAGTCAATGCTTCAATGGCAGTGGGTTGGGATCCTGAGCAGGGAGACAAAGGAAAGGGAAACAAGGATAGAAGCAAAAGACAGGAAGGAGAAAAACAAAGGTGGCAATCAGAGTAATCAAGTGTTTAAAATAAACAGGGCCACAGTAAATAATAATTCTAAAAGGTCTAAGAGCGTTAAAAAAACAAGCCTGAAGGCTTTGTGTCTTAATGCAAGGAGCATTCGTAATAAGGTGGATGAATTAGCTGCGCAAATAGAGGTAAATGAATATGACATGATTGGAAACATGGCTCCAGGGGGGCCAAGGCTGGGAACTCAACATCCAGGGGTATTCAATATTCAGGAAAGATAGGCAAAAAGTAAAAGGAGGTGAGGTAGCATTGCTGCTTAAAGAGGGGATTAACACAATTGTAAGGAAAGATATTAGCTCTGATGATGTGGAATCTGTATGGGTAGAACTGAGAAATACCAAAGGGCAGAAAACGTTAGTGGGAGTGGTATATAAACCCGCAAACAGTAATGCAGAGTTTGGGGATGGCATTAAAAGGATAATTAGAGAAGCATGCAATAAGGGTACAGCAGTCATCATGCGTGACTTTAATCTATATATATAAAGTGGCTCGTCTGTGTCTGTCTGTCTGTCTGTCTGTCTGTCTGTCTTTCTGTCTGTCTGTCTGTCCGCCTGGTCTCGATGCGTTTGGAAGTTACAGAGCGTACCGATGCGCGCGTCTCCTCAAAAGAAAGCTTGCGATTCCGGACCGGTCATCGGCGTATTTACGTTTCGGCTGGACAAAAATCCCGCCCGCGGTATCCTAAAAACGTTCAGCGTTCCGCTCATTAGCATCTCATTAGCGACTGTGTGACCTCGAGGTCTTCCTACAGTTGAGTGTCGAGTGACTCGACGATTGACCAATCCTACGCTTGGGTGACCTGACCGGTCGACCAATCGGTGCGTGTGTGGGCGGGCCTTATCCTGCTGAACCGAGGTGAGTGGCCGCCATCTTGATTTTCCACAATTTTTCCCCCCACACTTTCTGTGTATTAGGGAACTAAGGTAAATATTTGAATTATGTGTTAGGGAATTAATTAACAATTTATTTCAGTTTTATATTGTGTTTAGCGACCCCCCCTCCCTCCTCCTCACCCTCGCGCAGGGGGGACTCGGTGCTGGTCTCCAGGCCCGCTGCAGGCAGGCCCGAAGCTCCAAAAATTTCTCTATCTCTCCCTCTTCCCTCTCTCTCTCTCCTTCTCCCTCTCTCTCCTTCTCCTCTTCCCTCTCTCTCCTTCTCCTCTTCCCTCTCTGTCTCTCTCTACTTCCCCCTCTCAGGTTTGACGGTGTCGGGGCCCGAAGTGAGCCGCTCTAACGGCTGCCAGCCAGCGGGGTTTCCCTGCCTACTCCCCGCTCCAACGGCCGCCAGCCCGCGGGGTTTCCCTGCCTACTCCCCGCGGGCCGCCTCGCGGTGCTGGCACTGACCGCGCATGCGCCGCCCGCCCGCGAGAGCCCGCTCTGGCTTTTTTTTAAACGGCAACAACGCATGCCTTGACGCCGGCACGCATGCGCACGGCCCCCGTGACGCTAGCACACAGCCTCGTGAGATCACGGGGGGTGCGAG
>NW_028225179.1:56337034-56456784 GCF_052327205.1 Somniosus microcephalus
AAATCCCCGATCTAGCATTGTGATCGGGGGCTTCGGGTCACCGTGTCCGGGCTCTGAGGAAAGGGAGAGGAGGGAGGGAAGGAGAGGGGGAGAAAGGGATGGAGAGACGGAGGGAGAGAAGGAGAGGGGGAGGGTGGGAGAGAGAGTAAAGAAGGGACAAGTGAGGGAGAGAGAGCGGGGAGGGAGAAGAGTGGGGAGGGAGAGAGAGGGGGGGCGTGAGGGAGCGGGGAGGGAGAGGAGAGGGGGAGGGAGGGAAGGAGAGGGATGGAAGCAGAGGGGGAGGGAGGGAGGGAGAGAGAGTAAAGCAGGGACAGGGGAGGTGGAGGGAGAGAGAGCGGGGAGGGAGAGAGGGGGGAGGGAGAGAGGGTGGGAGGGAGGGAGAGGAGAGGGGGAGGGAGGGAGATGAGAGGGGAGGGAGGGAGAGGAGAGGGGGAGGGAAGGAGAGGAGGGAGGGATAGGAGAGGGGGAGGGAGGGAGATAGAGGGCCAGGGGAGGGAGGGAGAGAGAGTAAAGCAGGGAGAGACAGGGGGAGGGAGAGAGAGAGGGGGAGGGCGGGAAAGAGTGAGGGGGTGGGACAGTGAGGGAGAGCTCGCCTTCTTCCTTCCTTCCTTTGCACAGGGTCCATCGGGCCAGCCCTCAGGCGCTCCTTCCCCCCCTCTCTCTTTTCCCCCAGTCTCTCTCTCTCTTCCCCCATTTCTCTCTTCCCCCCATTTCTCTCTTCTCCCCAGTCTCTCTCTCTCTCTCTCTTCCCCGTCTCTCTCTCTTCCCCCCATCTCTCTCTCTTCCCCCTGTCTCTCTCTCTTCCCCCATCTCTCTCTCTTCCCCCATCTCTCTCTCTTCCCCCCTTCTCTCTCTCATCCCCCCCGTCTCTCTCTACCCCCATCTCTCTCTTCTCCCCCGTCTCTCTCTTCTCCCCCAGTCTCTCTCTTCTCCCCCCAGTCTCTCTCTTCCCCCCCATCCCTCCCTTCTCCCTGTCTCTCTCTTCTCCCCCAGTCTCTCTCTCTCTCTTTCCCCATCTCTCTCTCTCTCACTCCCCCATCTCTCTCTCTCTTCCCCCCCAGTCTCTCTCTCTCTCTCTTCCCCCCAGTCACTCTCGCTCTCTCTCTTCCCCCCAGTCTCTCTCTCTTTCTCTCTCTTCCCCCCAGTCTCTCTCTCTGTCTCTCTCTTCCCCCCAGTCACTCTTTCCCCCCCAGTCTCTCTCTCTTCTCCCCCCAGTCCCTCTCTCTCTCTCTTCCAACAACAGCATGCCCTCAAAAAACACTCGTCACCGCCGGGCACTCCAGCTAGTCTATATATGTATAAAGTGGTTCATCTGTCTGTCTGTATGTACGTTATACACTCAAAAGTTATAGAGCGTATCTACACATATGTTATATCAAAAGAAAGCTTATAATTCTGGAAGTGTCATAGGTGTATTTACTTTTTGGTCAGACAAAAATTGTTCCGACAGTATACAAAAAAGTTTCAAAAGATGGCAAAACTCCACTCATTAGCATTGAGTGACATGATGGTTGACCAATCGTACAGGGGATAGCATTGAGTGACGTGATGGTTGACCAATCGGTGCATTACGGGGGGGAGGGTTCATTGTGTGTGTGGGCAGGTCATCCTACAGGTGATAGCATTGAGTGATGTGATGGTTGACCAATCCTACAGTTGAGTGACCTGATGGTTGACCAATCGGTGCATCACGGGGGGCATTTCATTGGCCTCAACTGCCTTCTGTGGTATAGAATTCCACAGGTTCACCACTCTCTGGGTGAAGAAATTCCTCCTCATCTCTGTCCCAAATGGATTATCCCTTATCTTTAGTCTGTGACCCATGGTTCTGTATTCCCCCGCCACCGGGAACATCCTTCCTGCATCTAGTCTGTCTAGTCCTGTTAGAATTTTATAAGTTTCAATGAGATCCCCTCTCATTCTTCTAAACTCCAGCGACTATAAGACCAATCAACCCACTCTCTCCTCATATATCATTCCTGCCATCCCAGGTATCAATCTGGTAAATCTTCGCTGCACTCCCTCCATGGCAAGAACATCCTTCCTCAGAAAAGGCGACCAAATCTGCACACAATACTCAAGGTGTGGTCTCACCAAGGACCTGTACAGCTGCAGCAAGACATCCTTCTTCCTGTACTCAAACCCTCTCGCTACAAAGGCCAACGTACCATTTGCCTTCTTAACCACCTGCTGCACCGGCATGCTTACCCTCAGTGACTGGTGCACAAGGACACCAACGTCTCGTTGTGCTTCCCCTTCTCCCAATCTATTGTCGTTCAGATAATAATCTGCCTTCCAGTTTTTGCCACCAAAGTAGATAACCTCGCATTTATCCACATTATACTGCATCTGCCATACATCTTCCCAATCACCCAACCTATCTGAATCATACTGGAGTTTCTCGGCATCCTCCTCACAGCACACATGCCCACCCAGCTTTGTGTGGTCTGCAAACTTGGAGATATTACATCTAGTTCCCTCGTATAGATCATTAATATATATTGTGAATAGCTGGAGTCCTAGCAGCGATCCCCGCGCTACCCCACTAGTCATTGTCTGCCACTCAGAAAAAGAGCCGTTTATTCCAACTCTTTGATAGAGAACTGGCTGGCAGACAGGAAGCAAAGTCAGTACCTTGCCCCCAATCCCATGTGCTTTAACTTTATACGCTAACCTCTTATGCGGGACCTTATTGAAAGCCTTCTGAAAGTCCAAATACACCACATCCACTGGTTCTCCCTTATCTATTCTACCAGTTACATCCTCAAAAAATTCCAGTAGCTTAGTCAAGCACGATTTACCTTTTGTAAATCCATGTTGACTTTGTCCGATCCTGTCACAGTTTTCCAAATGCTCTGCTATTACATCTTTTATAATGGACTCTAGCATTTTCCTCACTACCGATGTCAGTCTTACCAGTCTATAATTCCCCGTTTTCTCTCTACCACCTTTTTGGAATAGTCGGGTAACATTAACTACTTTCCAATCCATGGGAACTGTTCCAGTGTCTATAGAATTTTGGAAGATGACCAGCAATGCATCTACTATTTCTAGGGCCACTTACTTAATACCCTAGGATGTAGATTATCAGGCTCTGGAGATTTATCGGCCTTCAATCCCATCAATTTCCTTAACACCATCTCCCTACAAATACTGATTTCAGTCAGTACCTCCCTCTCATCAGACCCTATGTTCCCCGGCATCTCTGGGAGGTTATTTGTGTCCTCCTTTGTGAAGACAGAACCAAAGTATGTGTTTAATTGTTTGCCATTTCTTTGTTCCCCATTATAAATTCCCCTGATTCTGACTGCAAGGGACCTACGCTTGACTTCACCAATCTTTTTCTCTTCACATATCTATAGAAGCTTTTACAGTCAGTTTTTATGTTCTCTGCAAGCTTACTCTCATACTCCATTTCCCCCCTCTTAATTAATCCCTTTGTCCTCCTTTGCTGAATCCTAAACTGCTCCCAATCCTCAGGTTTGCTGCTTTTTCTGGCCAATTTACATGTCCTCTCATTGGACCATATGCTATCCCTAATTTCCCTTGTTAGCCACGGTTGAGTCACCTTTTTCGTTTTATTTTTTTGCCAAACAGTTTTTCCAAAGGCCCCAATGTCTGGGGCGTTTTACAACGTTAAAGGCGCAATATAAATGCAGGTTGTTGTTGTTTGATCTGTTAGCAGCCATCTTGCATTAGTGCTCCCCTTGTCCTAGACTCCCTCACAAGTGGAAACATCTTCTCTGCATCTACCCTATCGAACCTCTTCAGAATTTTAAATACCCCTCCAACTTTTTTTGCAGAGCCAGGGGCCCCAACTGCTCAATCGGCCCTTGTCATTCCAAGGTTCCAAATCTTTTCTGATGAATCCCAAAAGGCAGGCCAGTGGCGAGCTTGCGTGATGTCAAATCTGAACACATTTCCTTGAAATGCCAAGCTATGTGGTTACGCGCCATACTGCGCTAACTGCCACACCGTTGTGCCATCAGTCATTGCACTCATAGTTTAATAAAGACAATCACAGCCAAGTGCAGAGTCAGGATTTACACAGCCTGCTGTTCAATCTTATTCAAACTAATCAGGGAAATCCATGATGAAAAGTGATGGAATTTTTCACCCCTGTCAAAGTGCACTACGATTGAATGAGGGACATTTGCTCTTCATGCTGCTGTGGCAATTAACTGTGGTGGAGAAGTTTAGGGAGGGAATTCCAGAGCTTAGGGCCCAGGCAGCTGAAGGCACGGCTGCCAATGGTGGAGCAACCAAAATCGAGGATGCCCAAAATGCCAGAACAGGTGGAGCACAGAGATCTCTGGGTGGGTGGGGGGGGGGGGGTTGCGGGACTGAAGGAGTCCACAGAGATAAGGAAGGGCGAGGCCATGGAGGAATCCAAAAACAAGGATGAGAATTCCAAAATTGAGGTGTTGCTTAACTGGAGCCAATGTAGGTCACAAGTTTCCTCTCCCTGTTCCCAAATTTTCATCTTAAGTAGAGGAGAAAGCCATTCTGCCCCTCGTGCCTATTCCGCCATTCCATTACATCATGGCTGATCTGTATCTTAACTCCATCTACTCGCCTTGGTTCCCTAACCCTTAGTAGCCTTGCCCAACAAAAATCTATCAATCTCAGTTCTAAAATTCTCAATTGACCCCCAGCTTCAACAGCTTTTTGGGGGAGAGAGTTCCAGATTTCCACCACCCTTTGTGTGAAGAAGTGCTTCCTAACATCAGCCCTGAATGGGCTGGCTCTAATTTTAAGGTTCTGCCCCCTTGTTCTGGACTCCCCCCCCCCCCCCGCCCACCAGAGGAAATAATTTCTCTCTATCTACCCTATAAACTCCTTTAATCATCTTAAACACCTCGATTAAATCACCCCTTAATCTTCTATACTTGAGAGAATACAAGCCCAGTCTGTGCAACCCGTCCTCATAATTTAACCCTTTACCACATGCCTGCTGTAATTTAGTCCCTGATTGGACTACCTTAGGATTCCTTTTAGTAACTAAAAATATGGCAACACTAGACTGTGCTAACAACAGAAAATGCTGGAAAAACTCAGCAAGTCAGGCAACATCCGTGGAGAGAAATTTGAGTTGACGTTTCGGGTTTGACCCTTCTTCAAAACCTAAGACTGTGCTGGTCTCTCTCGCTGATGCTCACCAGCTGAGCTCACACATGAAGACCGGTTATTTGGGCAAAGTAACAGAGAGCGTCTGTGGGACTGTGTCCCAGGATGGGTCAATGGCTTCAGCCAATGGAGAGAGGAAGAACGTGAAAACAGATACACTATGAACTTAACATAAGAACATAAGAATTAGGAGCAGGAGTCGGCCATTTGTCCCATCGAGCCTGCACCGCCATTCAATAAGATCATGGCTGATCTTCTACCTCATCCCCACTTTCTTGCACTATCCCCATATCCCTTGATTCCCTTAATATTCAAAATCTATTGATCTCTGTCTTGAATATACTCAAAGACTGAGCCTCCACAGCACTCTGGGGTAGATCATTCCAAAGATTCACCACCCTCTGAGTGAAGAAATTACTCCTCTTCTCAGTCCTAAATGGCCGACCCCTTATTCTGAGATTGTGAACCCTGGTTCTAGACTCCCCAGCCAGGGGAAACATCTGCCCTGCATCTACCCTGTCAAGCCCTGTAAGGATTTTGTATGTTTCAACGAGATCACCTCTCATTCTTCTAAACCCTAAAGAATATAGGCCTAGTCTACTCAATCTCTCCTCATAGGACAATCCCACCATCCCAGCAACCAGTCTGGTGAACCTTCATTGCACTCCCTCTATGGCAAGTATATCCTTCCTTAGGTAAGGAGAACAAAACTATACACAATACTCCAGGTGTGCTCTCACCAGGGCCCTATATAATTGCAATACGACATCTTTACTCTTATACTCAAATCCTCTTGTAATAAAGGCATGTTAACTTTCAGTGATTCGTGTACAAGGCACCCAGGTCCCTCTGAACACCAACATTTCCCAATCTGTCACCATTTAAAAGAAATACTCTGCTTTTCTATTTGTCCTACCAAAGTGGATAACTTCACATTCCCCACATTATATTCCATTTGCCATGTTCTTGCCCTCTCACTTAATGTGTCTATATCCCCTTGAAGCCTTCTTGCATCCTCCTCACAACTTACATTCCCACCTAGCTTTGTATCATCAGCAAACTTGGATATATTACATTTGGTCCCCTTATCCAAATCATTGATGTAGGTTGTGAATAGCTGAGGCCCAAGCACTGATCCTTGCGGTACCCCACTAGTTACAGCCTGCCAACCCAAGAATGACCCGTTTATTCCTACTCTCTGTTTTCTGTCTGTTAACTAATCCTCAATCTATGCTAGTATATTACCCCCAATCCCATGAGCCCTAATTTTGTTTAATAACCTCTTGTGTGGCACCTTATCGAATGCCTTCTGAAAATCCAAATACACCACATCCACTGGTTCTCCCTTATCTATTCTGCTAGTTACAACCTCAAAAAACCCGAACAGATTTGTCAAACACGATTTCCCTTTCATAAATCCATGTTGACTCTGCCCAATCCTATTATTATTTTCTAAGTGTCCTGTTAACATTTGATGCAATGACATTTTAGATAATACGGGGATAGGGTGGGATATGTATTGGCGTAGGGGTTACGGGGATCGGGTGGGATATGTGTCGGTGCAGGCTCGATGGGCCGAAATGGCCTCTATCTGCACTGTGGGGTTTCTGTGATTCTGTGATTGTGTGAATACATTTTTATAAAAGAAAAATTCTATAAAACAGAATGTATCAGAACTGGAACAAGTTAGAAATGTAACAGGTTTTAAGCAAATACAATGGCAGGCAAAGGGGGAGTGGAGGAAAGAACAAGGGGAAGGACTGTGATAGGGTGGAAGGCAGGAAAGATTAATTGACAAAAGTGGTGATGGTGCAAGGCTATAGGGGTGGTATTGGGAGAAGCAAAGAAACAAAAGATGGATCCAGAGGAGGTGTAAATGGCAACAGCAGAGTCATTACCAACAGCTGCTGTCCACAAAATGGGAACAGTGGATATGAACTGAAATTGATGAACTGAAATTGATGAACTGAAACTGATGAACTGAAATTGATGAACTGAAATTGATGAGCTGAAATTGATGAACTGAAATTGAGTCCAGATGAAAAAATGAGGTGCTGTTCCTCGAGCTTCCGTTGAGCTTTATTAGAAAAGTGTAGGAGGCCGAGGGCAGAAGATCAGAGTCACGCTTGTGGTCTGGATGAAGGTGTTCCAAAAAGTGATCACCCAATCTGCGTTTGGTCCCACGAAAGTAGAGGAGACCCACGGTGTGAGCAGTGAGTACAGTTTACTACGTTGAAACAAGTACAATGACTTCGCTGTTTCAGCCGGAGCGAGTGTTTGGGGTCCTGGACGGTGGGAAGGGAGGAGGTCAAAGGGCAGGTGCTACATCTCCTGCGCTTTCACAGGAAGCTGCCGTGGGAAGAATCAGCCTCAGCCTCTGCTCCCTGTTCACCGGCTGTTGAAAACTTGTCTCCAGATTATAAACTGATTCTAGGTTAGAGATAAACATTCAGGGTAGAGCCTAAACACAGCGGTTGGCATAAATATATCTAACCAGAGGCAGCGTTAAATCTCCTGTATTGCTCAAATGCTTCAATATATCAATATGACAATAAATGTGTTCAAATACAGTGGGGGATTTAAAGCTGATTCAGGGCCAGTGGTTTCCAATGTGAACTTACATGTGACTCTCTTGCCTCTCTCTCCCCTTCCTCCCACACGTTGCCGGTTTTCATACTCTGTTTTAAATCTGCTGCTCTGGGCCAGTGCATTCCACAGTCTCACAAAACTTTCTGCAAATACCGTTTCACTGCTTGATTTTACGTCTATTGGTTCCGGGTATAGAAGCTAAAAAGAAAAAGGTCTTGCATTTATATAGGATGTCCCAAAACAGCTTTACGGTCAATGGAGTACTTTTGAAGTGTAGTCACTGTTGTAATGAAGGAAACGCGGCAACCAATTTGCACACAGCAAGATCCCACAAACAGCTATGATGTTGACTGAGGGATAAACATTAGCCAGGACACTGGGGATAATTACCTTGCTCTTTGTCGAAATAGTGTTACCTGTCCACCTGAGAGGCCAGACAGGGCCTCGGTTTTTCATCTCATCCAAAAGACGGCATCTCCGATAGTGCAGCGCTCCCTCAGTATTGCACTGAACTGTCAGCCTAGATTTTTGTGCTCAAGTCTTGGAATAGTTCGTGGATTTCAGGAGACGAGAGGAATCTCCCCAAAGCACCACCTTAAACTCTGCACAGTCGCAGGACATGACCCATAAACCCTTCATTTTCTTTGCATGTATCTCTCTATCTTTCCCTGTCGCTTTTTATTTCTCTTTTTTTCCCCTGATGGACTTCGCAGGCTTCCTTGAATGGCCACTGCTGATCTAACCTGTAACACCAACAGAAAATGGTAAAGAAAGAAATAATGACTGAGGCGGCAGGGAACGTAATTCAGAAAAGTATAATGGAATGAATAAAATATTTCAAGTACGTGCGCAGATTGAAGCTGGCCTGTTCTTCAATCACAATTCTGGTGATCTCATTGGCCATTCACATTCTCTGAAGGGCATCAATGAAGCAGTTGTGGCTTTGCTGCAAAATTTCACCACCGGAACCTGGCTAAATAACGACTTTGGTGGGACTCCAGACACTAGGCAGTGACTAGTGGGGTACCGCAGGGATCGGTCCTGGGACCCCAGCTATTCACAATATATATTAATGATCTAGACGAGGGAACTAGATGTAATATCTCCAAGTCTGCAGATGACACAAAGCTGGGTGGGCATGTGTGCTGTGAGGAGCATGCCGAGAAACTCCAGTATGATTTGGACAGGTTGGGTAATTGGGCAGAAGCATGGCAGATGCTGTATAATGTGGATAAATGCGAGGTTATCCACTTTGGTGGCAAAAACAGGTAGGCAGATTATTATCTGAATGGCAATAGATTGAGAGATAGAGAAGTGCAACGAGACTTGGGTGTCCTTGTGCACCAGTCGCTGAAGTTAAGCATGCAGGTGCAGCAGGCGGTTAAGAATGCAAATGGTATGTTGGCCTTCGTAGCAAGAGGGTTCGAGTACAGGAACAAGAATGTCTTGCTGCAGTTGTACAGGGCCTTGGTGAGACCACATCTAGAGTATTGTGTGCAGTTTTGGTCGCCTTATCTGAGGAAGGATGTTCTTGCTGTCGAGGGAGTGCAGCGAAGATTCACCAGACTGATACCTGGGATGGCAGGAATGATGTATGAGGAGAGATTGGGTCGATTGGGCTTATACTCGCTGGAGTTTAGAAGAATGAGAGTGGATCTCATTGAAACTTATACAATTCTAACAGGACTAGACAGACTAGATGCAGGAAGTATGTTCCCGATGGCGGGGGGAGTGCAGAACCAGGGGTCACAGTCTAAGGATAAGGGGTAAGCCATTTAGGACAGAGATGAAGAGGAATTTCTTCACCCAGAGAGTGGTGAACCTGTGGAATTCTCTACCACAGAAGGCAGTGGAGGCCAATTCATTAAATATATTCAAGAAGGAGTTAGATATATTTCTTAAGGCTAAAGGGATCAAGGGATATGTGGAGAAGGCTGGGACAGGGTACTGAATTTGGATGATCAGCCATGATCTCATTGAATGGCAGAGCAGGCTCGAAGGGCCGAATGGCCTACTCCTGCTCCTATCTTCTATGTTTCTATGTATCACAATTCCGGTGATCTCATTGGCATTCCCATTCTCTGAAGGGCATCAATGAACCAGTTGTGGCTTTGCTGCAAAATTTCGCCACCGGAACCTGGCTAAATAACGACTCTGGTGGGACTCCAGACACTAGACAGTGACTAGTGCAGTACCGCAGGGATCGGTCATGGGACCCCAGCTAGTCACAATATATATTAATGATCTAGATGAGGGAACTAGATGTTATATCTCCAAGTCTGCAGATGACACAAAGCTGGGTGGGCATGTGTGCTGTGAGGAGGATGCCGAGAAACTCCAGTATGATTTGGACAGGTTGGCTGATTGGGCAGAAGCGTGGCAGTTGCTGTATAATGTGGATAAATGGGAGGTTATCCACTTTGGTGGCAAAAACAGGAAGGCAGATTATTATCTGAATGGCAATAGATTGAGAGATGGGGAAGTGCAACGAGACCTGGGTGTCCTTGTGCACCAGTTGCTGAAGTTAAGCATGCGGGTGCAGCAGGCGGTTAAGAATGCAAATGGTATGTTGGCCTTTGTAGCAAGAGGGTTCGAGTACAGGAACAAGAATGTCTTGCTGCAGTTGTACAGGGCCTTGGTGAGACCACATCTGGAGTATTTTGTGCAGTTTTGTTCACCATATCTGTGGAAGGATGTTATTGCTATGGAGGGAGTGCAGCGAAGATTCACCAGACTGATACCTGAGATGGCAGGAATGATGTATGAGGAGAGATTGGGTCGATTGGGCTTATACTCGCTGGAGTTTAGAAGAATGAGAGGGGATCTCATTGAAACTTATAAAATTCTAACAGGACTAGACAGACTAGATGCAGGAAGGATGTTCCCGATGGCGGGGGAGTGCAGAGCCAGGGGTCACAGTCTAAGGATAAGGGGTAAGCCATTTAGGACTGAGATGAAGAGGAATTTCCTCACCCAGAGAGTGGTGAGCCTGTGGAATTCTCTACCACAGAAGGCAGTGGAGGCCAATTCATTAAATATATTCAAGAAGGAGTTGGATATATTTCTTAAGGCTAAAGGGATCAAGGGATATGGGGAGAAAGCAGGGACAGAGATCTGAATTTGGATGATCAGCCATGATCTCATTGAATGGCGGAGCAGGCTCGAGGGGCCGAAGGGCCTACTCCTGCTCCTATCTTCTATGTTTCTATGACTGGAACTCACAACCTTTAAATGACTTTCCCAGAATTATTAGCTAGAAGTCCAATGCGCTATCCATTGCGCCACAGAGCCGATGACATGCTAGGGTTTCACATTACTCTATACAGGGGTAGTCATTGTTCGTCAAATGCAGTAGCAAAATACTGCGGCTGAAATCCGAAATAACAACAGGAAACGCTGGAAAAACTCAACAGGCCAGGCAGTGTCCATGGAGAAAGAAACAGAGTTAAAGTTTCAGGTCGATGACCCTTCGTCACTCCAGAATGATGCGGGACTGATTAACTTTTGTTCATGTTTCTGTCCTGGAGATACAAGTGGATTGCAGCTGTCAATCATAACAGGGTTTAGAGGGAACTTCCTGCATTAATCAAACCACCAACAGCCTCCAGCTGTCAATTAAATCTCCCCATCAGAGAGAGAGAGAGAGAGAGACTGTCAGAGAGCTTCCAACATTCAGCCCTGAGTCTGTTACACTCACCAGCTGCTCACCCACACCCCGCTGTCAGAAACACTGAACATTTTTACCGAGACCCTTCAAATACAGTCTATAAAATGAGAAAAGATCAAAGTTCATCAAAATTCGATTGAATGGAACAAAGTTAATAAACTTTCCACCATCACTCGGTAACCACTTCGCTATTCCTTCAATCGGTGGAATAAATTATCGGCTGTTAGAATTTTTTTCACTGGGTTGAATAATTTTTGTGTGAGGAATGTTCCAGCGTCGTAAACCAGGGGAACGCGCCGACCGAGCTGTGCCTTGATCGCTTCTGGGCAGTCGGACAGTTCGTCCTTCATTCTGCTCTGATTCACTTTCCCAAAGCGGATCGACAGATTCTCAAATCTGCTGAATGGGTTTTCTGTTTTTGGTTCCTTTCGATTTGTCCCGCTCCCGACTGGCAATGTATTCCAGACCTCGTAGCAACCCTCCCCCTTGCATCGTGTCACAGCCTCGATTGAAAGCGACCCACAGCAACCCCAACCTCGTCACCTATCCGCTGACAGACACACCGCGGTCACACTCTGCTTCAGTAAGATTAATGTCCAGAGCGGGTTCAAAGTCATGTTTCTGCGCAGATGCGAATCCTGCTCCCAGCGCCGCTGTTTCAAGCTCTCTTCCTGAACCGGTCTGAAAGGATGGCTGATCAGCTGTGGGAGGCGGTGCTGTGCTGTCAGTCACTCCTGTCAGTGACTCGTTGTCTGCATGTGTCCAGTGTGAAACCTGTCTGAGCGCCCAGCAGACTGGCTTTAGTTTGACCATCTTTGTAATCTGTATTCCTAGAGTTGCCCTGATCAGGTGATGCGTTTCCTTCTGGAGAGCGGTTCGCCAATCCAGCTCCGAGGGAAAGTGGGTTGTGACTGGAGTCACTTGTGTAACAGGAAGTGTCGATGCGGCCGTTTCCCTTCCTGAAGGACATTCATTAACCAGTTGCCGTTTTGCTGTAAAATCACCCTGTCGAGCCCCGGAATCAAGGCGCCCTGGCCTGAAACAGGACTACTACCCACAAACTCTCAATGTTGTAATCTTGATTCATTCATTCATTATTCACAGATCCAATGAGATCTCCAGTGCGCCACAGAGCCGATCACATCAGAAAGCCTTTTCAGTTACCCGGCTGGTTGGTTTTCACGTTGCTCCCGTGACGCTCGGACAATGTGGGGAAATCAGCGCAAAATCTGCTTTTCCCCTATTTAAAGGAATGTTGTTTTCCACAGTGTCGATAAGCTGTGAGAAGGTGAGTTTTTACTAACAATAAATGGGGCTCGGTTAGGATTTGAACCCGAGACCTCCCACATCTTACAAGTAGGAAATATCTCAAAGCGAGAGTCACACCCCTTAACCAACGAGGCGCCAACAAAGCTCCTTGCCCCTCATGAAGCATTACAATCTCAGAATCTGTCATTCGTGAAGAAAGCCATTCGACCCATCGTGCCAGTGCTGGCTCTCTGAAAGAACTGTCTAATTAGTCCCACACCCCAGAGTAGTACAAATGTTTCCCTTTTGAAGTATATATCAGTAATTTGAGACATGACATTAGCTGAGTGCAGCATGTTTCGGAGCAAAAGGTGAAATTGGACCTGACGTTTAAGATGATTGATATCAGACCAGAGGCGACAGGAGGAAACTCAGCGAGTTGTTGTGACCTGCAATGCACTACCTGAAAGGGTGGTTGAAGCAGATTCAATAGCAGCTTTAAGAAGAGCATTGGCTAAATACCCGATGGGAAATCATTTACAGATCTATGGGGAAAGAGCAGATGAGAGGGAATAATTGTACAGGTCCTTCATAGACCAGTACAGGCACGATGGACCGAATGACCTCGTTATGTGCTGTATTCCTGGCCCGCCTCACATCTTCCACCCTCCCTAAGCTTCAGGTCATCCCAAACTGCTAACTCGCACCTAGTCCCCGTCACACATCACCCCTGAGCTCGCTGACTTACATTGGCTTCCGGTTAAGAGATGCCTCGATTTTAAAACGTTCATCTTTGTTTTCAAGTCCCTCCACAGCCTCGCCCCTCACTATCTCTGTAACCTCCTCCAGTCCTTCAACCCTCCGAGATCTCTGCACTCCTCCAATTCTGGCCTCTTGTGCATCCCCAATTTAATCGCTCCACCATTGGCGGCCGTGCTTTCAGCTGCCTCGGCCCTAAGCTCTGGAAATCCCCCCCTAAACCTCTCCGCCTCTCCACCTCTCTTTCCTCCTTCAAGACGCTCCTTAAAACCCTCCTCTTTGACCAACCTTTTGACCATCTGCCCGAATATCTCCTTATGTGGCTCGGTGCCAACTTTTGTTTGAAAACGCTCCTGTGAAGCGACTTGGGTCGTTTTACTCCGTTAAAGGCCCTACATAAATGCAAGTTGTTGTTGTTGTATTATTGTATGATTCTATGACGAGGCTCTGTGCGGTTTTACTTTTAATCTCTTTACTCTTTCGGGTAATCAGAGTCAAGGTGAACCAAGGCTTTAAACCTTTCTAATAATTGGTTTGATGAACATTATTACACAACTTTTACAGATAGAGATTCGGACAACATTCAAGTGAATTCTGCAACTCGAAACTCCGAACGGACATTTTTTCTATTTCGGGAGACGGAGAGGTTAATTATTCATAAAAACTGAAAATACTGTAAATACTCAGCAGGTCAGGCAGCATCTGTGGAGAGAGGAACAGAGTTAACGATTTAGGTCCATGACCTTTCGTCAGAACACATTTCCTGAGCTGCTGAGAGTTTCCAGCATTTTCTGTTTTTATTTCCGATTTCCCGCATCCGCAGTATTTTGCTTTTGTCTGAGGTCAGTTATTTGTCAAACGTTTCAGCGGCTCAGGAAAGTGTCCCTGGAGCAGATTGAGCAGCATTCCCTGTGTCTCCGTGTTTCAGAGACGGATTCTAACGTGAAATAAAAACAAAATGCTTACAATACTCAGCAGGTCTGTCCGTCACAGGACTGATCGGAACTCGATTCCTGATACAAACATTGAATCGTCTTTTAGAGACATCGAGAAAGAACAGGAACAGAGGACGGAGCAAACAGCGGACTGGATTCCAGTTCCGCTCCCGCAAGTTATTACTGACAAAAAACACCAGGAATTGGGAACAACAGATGGATTTCTCCAGAATTAAATAGTCGAGATTTAAACCAAGGATTTTTCCCCTGTTCCCAAATACCCCTCGAAGAATTGGGACATTTTTAAATACGGGAAATACAGGAGGGACAGGATTGCTGAAATCTCTGTGGCAGTTACTGAGCCCTGGGTGGGATTACTTTCCAGCCCGGGAGATTGAAACAGTGAAAGAGATCGTGGGCTGGAAACAGGACGGGAGCTCTTTTCAGTTCCTCCACTTTAACTTTTATTAACAGAGCGAGCGGTGGAATTAACTTTAACAGTCAAAATGTACAGATTTGGTTCAAATCTGAAAACATCGAAACAGAGGAACAGGAGGAGGATATTCAACTCCTCGAGCCTGTTCAGTGACCCTAACCCACATTGCCCAGGGACAGTGACTCTGTACCCACAATACTCAGGGACAGTAACCCTGTACCCACAATGCCCAGAGTCAGTGACCCTAAACCCACAATGCTCAGGGGCAGTAACCCTGTACCCACAATGCCCAGGGACAGTGACTCTGTACCCACAATACTCAGGGACAGTGAACCTGTACCCATAATGCCCAGGGTAAGTGACCATGTACCCACAATGCCCAGGGTCAGTGACCCTGTACCCACAATGCCCAGGGTCAGTGACCCTGTACCCACAATGCCCAGGGTCAGTGACCCTGTACCCACAATGCCCAGGGTCAGTGACTCTGTACCCACAATGCCCAGAGTCACTGACACTGTACCCATAATGCCCAGGGTCAGTGACTCTGTACCCACAATGCCCAGGGTCAATGACCCTGTAAACATAATGCCCAGGGTCAGTGACTGTACCCACAATGCCCAGGGTCAGTGACCCTGTACCCACAATGCCCAGGGCCAGTGAAACTGTACCTACAATGCCCAGGGCCAGTGACCGTGTACCCATAATGCCCAGTGTCAGTGACTTTGTACCCACAATGCCCATGGTCAGTGACTCTGTACCCACAATGCCCAGGGTCAGTGACCCTGTATCCACAATGCCCAGGCCCAGTGACACTGTACCCAGAATGCCTAGGGTCAGTGACCCTAAACCCACAATGCTCAGGGGCAGTAACCCTGTACCCACAATGCCCAGGGACAGTGACTCTGTACCCACAATACTCAGGGACAGTGAACCTGTACCCATAATGCCCAGGGTAAGTGACCATGTACCCACAATGCCCAGGGTCAGTGACCCTGTACCCACAATGCCCAGGGTCAGTGACCCTGTACCCACAATGCCCAGGGTCAGTGACCCTGTACCCACAATGCCCAGGGTCAGTGACTCTGTACCCACAATGCAAAGAGCCACTGACACTGTACCCATAATGCCCAGGGTCAGTGACTCTGTACCCACAATGCCCAGGGTCAATGACCCTGTACCCATAATGCCCAGGGTCAGTGACTCTGTACCCACAATGCCCAGGGTCAGTGACCCTGTACCCACAATGCCCAGGGCCAGTGAAACTGTACCTACAATGCCCAGGGCCAGTGACCGTGTACCCATAATGCCCAGGGTCAGTGACTTTGTACCCACAATGCCCATGGTCAGTGACTCTGTACCCACAATGCCCAGGGTCAGTGACCCTGTATCCACAATGCCCCGGGGCAGTGACCATAACCCATGATGCCCATGGTTAGTGGCCTGTACCCACAATGCTCAGTGTCAATGTCCATGTACACACAATGCCCAATGCCAGTGACCCTGTACCCACGATGCCCATGGTCAGTGATCCTGTACTCACAATGTCCAGGGTCAGTGATTCTATATCCACAATGCCCAGGGTCAGTGACCCGTACCCACAATGCCCTGGGTCAGTGTTTCTATACCCACAATGCCCAGGGTCGGTGACCTATACCCACAATTCAGGGTTAGTCACCCAATACTCACCATTCCCATTGTTAGTAACCATGTACCCATAATGCCCAAGGTCAGTGACCTTATTCCCAAAATGTCCAAGGTCAGTGACCCTATACGCACAATGCCCTGGGTCAGTGATTCTATACCCACAATGCCCAAGGTCAGTGATCCTCTACCCACTATACCCAGGGCTAGTGACCTTGAACCCACAATCCCGTCTCCTACTGGTCACCTTGGAGAGGAGCTCCTTTGACCAATTGGCTTTGCTGTCGGCCTGTGATGGTTCGGTGACCAGAAACTTCTCAGCCCAGGCTGGGGGAGGGAAAGCACCAGAGATTAGGGCCCAAATCAAGGCAGGGCACAATAATTCACACGCGGTTTCTCGCTTCATGTCTCGCTCACGCGGTGAGCTGCTGAGCTCCGCACACAGAGCAGGAAGAACCGAGGCACCATCTCCACCTGTGCTGAGTGACCTACACTCTCTCACCTGGTGAAGTACTGAGCCCCACACACAGAGCAGGAAGATCCCAGGCTCCATTGCCGGTCCATGCTGAGTGAGCTGCACTCTCCTGGTGTGGTAATGAGCCTCACACACACAGCAGGATGATCCCAGGCTCTATCCCAGGCCTGTGCTGTGTGAGCTGCTCTCTCTCACCTGATTGGCTACTGAGCCCCACACCGAACAGGAAGATCCCAGGCTCCATGCCTGGTCTGTGCTGCATGAGCTGCCCTCTCCTGGTGTGGTACTGAGCCCCACACACAGAGTAGGAGGATCCAAGGCTCCATGACCGACCTGTGCTGAGTGAGCTGCCCTCTCTCACCCAGTGTAGTGCTGAGCCCCACACACAGAGCAGAGGGATCCCAGGCTCTATGCCCGGCCTGTGTCCAGTGGGATGACCTCTCACACACGCTGAATGGGGCTGGGCTCTCAGGCTGACACCAGGGGGTTTGAAGAGTTGCTACAAAGCCGCCACTGGCGGGAGCAGGGAACTGCAGCGTGACATGTTTACATAGGAAGCTCCCATTGGAAACCCTGAGCCGGGGATTTACACACCAGCCGCGCAGGGATTTTGGCCCCAAACCCTTTCTCCTCTCCGGAGTCCCCCCACCCCTCGACTGGATTAGGAGCCGGGTCCGGGGACCAGGACATTGCCTGCTGCTACCACCTAACACTGATCCACGACCGCTGGCTCACTGACAATCCCCGCCCTCTGAGGCGGCCTTGCAGCCAATCGGAGCGGCCGATATGTGAACGACAGCTGTCTCAGCCAATCAGAACGCAGCACAAAATGTGATGGACCAATCACAGTGGAGTTTTGCACAGCACACCTGCCCACGGGTATTGTGATGGACTGCTCTTTCAACCATTTGCTGAGCACCGCGCTATGACCAATCAGAGCACAGACGTGCTGATTTTCTCCACCCAGCGACGTTGCATCATTCTGCTCCCAGCGTCATTTTATCATTCCGCTGTGATTGATAGTGGAGTCGGCCGCTACTGGGTGCCGGAACCAATGAGAGAGCGGAGGCAGGACAGCACTCTTAAAGCCACCATTTACAAGACTGTCACTGACCTCAATAACAACAGAAAATGCTGGAAAAACTCAGCAGGCCTGGCAACATCCGTGGAGAGGAATTAGAGTTGACGTTTCAGGTCGAAACCCTTTTTCAAAACTGGAAAGGAAATAAAATAGATCGAAGGCAGGGCTGCCATAGAACAAAAGAAGTAAAAGAGACATTAAGAGGTATTCAAAACCAGACGAGATGGCAATAGAACAGTGGAGACATAAGACGGCTGAGATTAGGTGTGAAGTGTACTGGCAGGATGAGAAACAGCTGCCATGTGGGAGAGAGAGAAAAAAAAGGAAAGTGGGGGGGAATGGAAGACTCAAAACAAAGGGGTGGGAAAAAAAATAATTAAAAATGCCATAGGGGCCGAGGTTATGATCTGAAATTGTTGAACTCGATATTGAGTCCGGTAGGTTGCAAAGTGCCTAATCGGAAGACGAGATGCTGTTCCTCGAGTTTACGTTGAGCTTCCGTGGAACAATGCAAGAGGCCGCAGACGGTGAGGTCCGAGTGCGAATGGAGCGGTGAATTAAAATGACAGGCTAGCCGGAAGCTTGGGGTCACCCTTAGGGATTGAACGGAGGTGTTCCGCAAAGCGGTCACCCAATCTGCGTTTGGTCTCCCCAATGTAGAGGAGACCGCATCGTGAGCAGCGAATACAGTATTTCCTTTCCAGTTTTGAAAAAGGGTTTCAACCTGAAACATCAACTCTAATTTCTCTCCATGGATGTTGACTGGCCTGCTGAGTTTTTCCAGCATTTTCTGTTGTTATTTCGGATTTCCAGCATCTGCAGTATTTTGCTATCGTGTCACTGACCTCACCTCCTCTGGAGATCTCCCCACCATGGCCACCAACCTCATAGTTCCCAACCCCGCACAGCCTGCTTCTTCCTCCTTCCCAAGATCCACAAACAGGACTGCCCCGGTAAACCCATCGTTTCAGCCTGTTCTTGCCCCACGGAACTTATCTCTTCCTATCTCGACTCTATTTTTTCTCCACTTTTCCAGTCTCTTCCCACCTACATCCACGACTCTTCCGACACCTTCCGCCACTTTAACAGTTTCCAGTTTTCCGGCCCCAACCACCTCCTTTTCACTTTGGACAGACAATCCCTCTACACCTCCATCCCCCACCAGGATGGCTTGAAGGCACTCTGCTTCTTCCTTGAACAGAGGCCCAACCAGTCCCCAGCCACCACCACCCTCCGCCGCCTGGCTGCCTGGCTGAACTTGTTCTCACATTGAACAACTTCTCCTTTGACTCCACTCATTTCCTCCACATCAAAGGTGTTGCTATGTGACCCGCATGGGTCCTAGCTATGCCTGCCTGTTCGTGGGATGTGTGGAACACTATTTGTTCCAGTCCTACTCGGGTCCCCTCCCTCACCTCTTTTTCTGATACGTTGATGACTGTATTGGTGCTGTCTCCTGCTCTCGCCCAGAACTAGAAAATTTCATTCACTTTGCTTCCAATTTCCACCCTTCCGTCACCTTCACATGGTCCATCTCCGATGCTTCCCTTCCCTTCCTCGACTTCTCCGTCTCCATCTCTGGGGATACGTTATTGACTAACATTCACTACAAGCCCACTGACTCCCACAGCTACCTGGACTACACTTCCTCCCACCCCGCCTCCTGTAAGGACTCTATTCCATTCTCCCAGTTTCTCCATCCCCACCGCATCTGCTCTGATGATGCCATCTTCCATACCAGTGCTTCTGACATATCTTCCATTTTCCTCAACTGAGGATTCCCTTCTACTGTGGTTGACACGGCCCTCGACTGTGTCCATTCTATCTCCCGTACTTCTGCTCTCACCCCTGACCCTCCCTCCTGGAACCACAATAGAGGTCACCCTGTCCTCACCTTTCACCCCATCAGCCTGCACATTCAACGGACCATTCTCTGCCATTTCCGTCACCTCCAGCATGATCCCACCACCAAACAGATCATCCCCTCACCTTGCCTTTCATCATTCCGTAGGAACTGCTGCCTCCGCGACACCCTAGTCCACTCCTCTACCACCCCCAGCACCCCTTCCCCTTCAACCAGCACCTTCCTGTGCAAGCGCAAGAGATGCAACACATGCTCTTATACCTCCCCGCTTCCCACTGTCCAGAGCCCCAAACACCCCTTCCAGGTTATTCAGCGATTTACTTGTACTTCTTGCAATTTATTATACTGTATTCGCTGCTCACGATGTGGAACACCTCCGTTCAGTCCGTAAGGGGGACCCTGAGCTCCCGGTGGCCTGTCATTGTAATTCACCGCTCCATTCCCACTCAGACCTCACCGTCCTCGGCCTCTTGCATTGTTCCACAGAAGCTCAGCGTAAGCTCAAGGAACAGCACCTCATCTTCCGATTAGGCACTCTGCAGCCCTCTGGACTCAACATAGAGTGCAACAATTTCACATCATAACCTCGGCCCCCATCACATATATGTTTTCTTCTGTTTTTATCCACACTTTTTGTTTGGCCCCCCTTTTTGTTCTTTTTTCCCCTCCCTTCAGCTGTCCTTCATTCTGCCAGCGCAATTCGCACCACATCTAGAGCCATCCTTTGTTCCTTAACCTGTCCCATTACCACCTCCCCTTGCCTTGAATATCTCTTAATCTCTCCTGCTTTCTATCCTATCACTGACCTTCCCTTTTGTTCTTTCATCCCCTCCCCCTTTTCCCAGCCCCTAAACCTGCTTTCCATTTCCTGTTTTTTTCAGTTCTGACGAAAGGTCATCGACCTGAAATGTTAACTCTGTTTCTCTCTCCACCGATGCTGCCTGACCTGCTGAGTTTTCCCAGTGTTTTCTGTTGTTATTTCGGATTTCCAGCATCCACAGTATTTTGCAATCACTCTTAAAGTGGAGCCGCGCTGAGAACTACTCTTTTGCAACTATTTTTCTGTGATGATTATTAAAGCGGGAACCGGACTGTGGAAAGTCAGAGGGTGAGAGCAAGGGCGAACACGGGAGAGAGGAAGGGGTAAATAAATGGAGGGAAGGGGGAAGAAATAAAGAGACAGAGAGGTCTAGGGTGGGAATTCCAGAGCTTAGGGCCTCGGCAGATGATGGTACGGCTGCCAATGGTGGAGCGATGAAAATCGAGGATGTGCAAGGGGCCATAATTAGAGTAGCGCAGAGATCTCGAAGGATTGTAGGTCTGGAGGAGGTTACAGAGATAGGAAGGGGTGAGGCCATGAAGAGATTTGAAAACAAGGATAAGAATTTTAAAATGAAGGGTTCTGGACCGGGAGCCAATGTAGGTCAACGAGCACAGGGGTGATGGGTGAACGGGATTTGGTGCGAGTCAGGATATTGGCAGCAGAGTTTCGGATGAGCTAAATTTCATGGAGGATGGAAATTGGGAGGCTGGCCAGGAGAGCACTGAAATAGTCGAGTCTAGAGGTGACAAAGGCATGGATGAGGTTGCAGCAGTGGATGCGGGTTACAGCAGTAGACAAGCTGAGGCAGGGGCAGAATTGGGCGATGTTACATAGCTGGAAATAGGCGGTCTTGGTGATGTAGCGGATATGTGGTTGGAAGATCATCTCAGTGTCAAATGGGATACCAACGTTGTGAACATTATTTTTCAGCCTCAGGATGTTTCCAGGGAGAGGGAACGGAGTTTGTGGTTGGGACCGAAGACAATGGCTTCGGTCTTCCCAATATTTAGCTGGATGAAATGTCTGCTCATACAGTACTGGAAGTCGGACAAGCAGTGTGACAATTTAGAGACAATGGAGGCGTTGAGGGAGGTGCTGGTGAAGTAGAGCTGGGTGTCATCAGCGTACATATGGAAACTGTCGCTGTGTTTTCAGATGATGTCGCTGTGGAGTTGCAGTCTTGGTGATGGAGTGGATATGTGGTCGGAAGATCGTCTCAGTGTCAAATGGGATACCAAGGATGTGAACAGTATTGTTCAGCCTCAGACAGTGACCAGGGAGAGGGAACATGGTTTGTGGTTGGGACCAAAGACAGTGGCTTCGGTCTTCCCAATATTTAGTTGGATGAAATGTCCGCTCATACAGAACTGGATGTCGGGCAAGCAGTGTGACAATTTAGAGACAGTGGAGGCGTCGAGGGAGGTGGTGGTGAGGTAGAGCTGGGTGTCATCAGTGTACCTGTGGAAACTGTCGCTGTGTTTTCAGATGATGTCGCTGAGTGGCAGCATGATGATGAGAAATAGGAAGGTGCCAAGGATAGATCCTTAGGGGACACAGAAGTAACAGTGTGGGGGCAGGAATAGAAGCCACTGCAGGCGATTCTCTGGTTATGTTAGATAGATAAGAATGGAACCAGGTGATTGCAACCACACTTGGCTGGATGACGGAGGAGAGGCTTTGGAGGTGGATGGAGTGGTCAACCATGTCAAAGGCTGCAGACAGGTCGAGAAGGATGAGGAGGGGCAGTTTTATATGGTCACCATCACATAGGATATCATTTGTGACTTTGATATGGGACATTTCAGGACTGGGGCAGGTGTTGAAACCTGATTGGAGTGTTTCAAACATGGAGTTGCAGGAAAGATGGGCATGGATTTGGGAGGTGACAACATGCTCAAGGATTTTGGAGAGGAAACAGAGTTGGGGATGGGGCTGTAGTTTTCAAGTTCAGAGGGGTCAAGGGGGATTTTTTGAGAAGGGGGTGATGACAGCAGATTTAAATGTGAGGGGGACAGTACCTCCTTTAAGATGCTCCTTAAAACCTGCCTCTTTGAACAAGCTTTTGGTCACCTGTCCTAATATCTCAGTATGTGGCTTGGTGTTAAATTTTGTTTGATAATCGCTTCTGTGAAGTGCTTTGTGATGTTTTACTACGTTAAAGGTGCTACATAAATGCAAGCTGATGATGTTGATAGGTATGTATACCAATTAAGTATCCACAGCATAATGTTTTATACGTATACATTCAAATCAGCATTTATATAACGTAAAACATTAAGTATGAATAAATTGGCCTTTCCATAACTCTCAAGATTAGAAATATAAATTCAAGCTACATGCATATAACTTAAGGCAGCCTGTGTACAATGTAACCGGGTTTACTTATCTCTCAACATAGCATATTCCTGCAATATTGTATTTATAAGCTAACATTATTAGTGGAATATATATATATGTGTGTGTGTGTGTGTGTGTGTACTTTAATGCGATTATATCTATACTAGCTGAAGTGCCCGGCGGTGCCGAGGCTTTTTCGAAGGCATGTTGTTGTTGGAAGAGAGAGAGAGAGAGAGCGACTGGGGGGGGGAAGAGAGAGAGGGGGTGGGGGGAAGAGAGGGCGGGTGGGGGGAAAGGGAGGGTGGGGGGGGAAAGGGAGTGCGGCGGGGGGGGAAGGGAGGGCGGGGGCGGGAAGGGAGGGGGAAGGGGGGCGGGGGGGGAAGGGGTGAAGGGAGAAGGGAGGGCGGGGGGGCGGGAGGAGGGGAGAGGGGGGGGAGAGGGGGAGAGGGAGGGCTTGAGGCTGAGAGACGGCCACGGCCACGACCGGTTGCCGGGGTAACCCTGCCGCCCCCCCCCAGCTGAGAGCCCCGCTCTCCAAGCCCCAGCCGCCCCGCCCCACACTCCCGAGAGCCCCGCTCACCAAGGCCGAGATCCGCACTCTCGAGAACCCCGCCCGAGCCGAGCGCGGAATAGAGAGACGCCGCGTCTCACCTGCTCCTGCTGCGTGCGCACCCTAACCCTCGTGGCTGACGCTGTTGCCCCGGGTAACGTGACACGGGGGGGGGGGAGGGTGAGGAGCTTAGCAGAAGCCCAATTCCCAATTACCTAGCTCGGGCCTGGCTGGGCAAGAAAGGCCCAGGCTTTCAGGCCTAAGAAAAAAACGGGGAAAGGTAGGAAAAAGAATCTTCAGGTTAGATAAAATATTTACAAATGAGTGATTTATTTGAAAACAATTTAATAAATTCAATTTTATTTTGCTGGAAATGTATATTTGAAAAGAAAGGCGCAGAAAGCAGGAAAAAGAATGGAAGCAAGATGGCGGCTACTCACCTCGGTTCAGAACGATAAGGGCCGCCCACACAAGCACCGATTGGCCCGGCGGCACACGCCAGCAACCTGGCGTACGATTGGTCGAGCTCGAGGTCACTCTGTCGCTAATGAGCGGATAATGAGATGTTAATGAGCGGAATGTTGAAGGTTTTTGGGATACCGCGGGCGCGATTTTAGCCCGGCCGAAACGTAAATACGCTTAAAACCGCCTCGGAAGCGTAAGCTTTCTTTGGAGGTAACGCGCGCGTAGGTACGCCCTGTAGCTTTCGAGCGCATAGCCCGCCAGACGCACACGCGATGACAGACAGACGGACAGACAGAAGTACCGATTTATATATATATATATAGAAGATATTGAAATGGCATATTTAACATTTCAGAAAACAAATATAACTTTGAACATTGGATGAATGATTTTAAACCACGTATCTACTAAAAGTTTGTGCCTATTTAAAGTAGCTTTCTTGTAATTGAAAGCTGCCACATTTACACACCATATCCATCATTTAAACCAGCATGTGCCTATCGATCGATATCATCTCATTTCAAAATACTTGTTCCAGTGTTTCTTCCTCTTTATATGCCCAGGTTCAAGGTCACAGGACTGGTCCAATGGGAACAGGAGAGAACGGCTGACTTTAAAATGACAGGGAGATGGTGAGAATTGTTTTTTTATACAGCGGGTTATTATGATCTGGAATTCACTATCTGAAAGGGCCGTGGAAGTAGATTCAATAGCAACTTACAAAAGGGAATTGGATAAATACTTGAAAGGGGTGAAGCTCAAATCAAATCAAATCAAATCAACTTTTGTCATTGTTAGTGCACAAGTGCAGTACAACGAAATATAGGCTTGTGGCTCCCGAGAGTGTACAATTTGGATAAGGACACTTAAACATTTCAACATACATTTGTACATATATATTAGCATAAATATGACCATAATAAAGTGCATCGGCAGATGTGCAGGCCTTAGTGTAGGGCTTTGAAGAAATAACAGGGGAGTGGGACTAATTAGGTAGCGCTTTCAAAGAGCCGGCACAGGCACGATGGGCTGAATAGCCTCCTCCTGTGTTGTATCATTCTAGGAATATTGAGGTGTAATACTGCCTGCTACCAGGTGGTGGCGCCATTGCCTAAAACATCCCCCTCCCCCTAGAGGCCTGTTGAGGGCCAGACAGCCAGACAGAGTGAATACACATGCTGAAGATGGGCTGCTGAATTTTTAGTGTTTTTAGTGTTTAAAGTGGGGGAAAAAAAGGTTCATTTCAAGTTTAAAAAGGTTTTAAAGTTAAATTTAGTTCTAGTTAAGTTAGTTTAGTTTGTTTAGTTAAGTTTAAGTTTAGTTTAGTCTAGATTAAGTAAGGAAGGAAAAGACCACCAAAGAGACCACCAAAGGAAAAAAAAACAGAGGAAATTAGAAAAAAGAAGCCAAAGAAAAAAAAGAAATAAGGGAAAAAAAAAATATACAAACCAAAGAACAGCGGCCGCACGGGGCCACAGCAGCAGCAGAAGCGAGGTGACTCGGCCGCATCGGGAACCGAGGCGCGAAGGCCGCACGGAGACGCAGCGGCAGCCGGAGCGAGGAAACTCGGGGAGGCCGCTTCGGGAAACGAGGCGAATCGGGGAGGCCGCACGGAGACGCAGCGGCAGCCGGAACGAGGTGACTCGGGGAGCCCGAGCGGCGAACGAGACACGGCCCGATCGGCGGCCGCAGTCCAGCACCCGAGCGACGACCGCAGTCCAGCACCCGAGCGACGGCCGCAGTCCAGCACCCGAGCGACGACCGCAGTCCAGCACCCGAACGGCGAACGAGGCACAGCCCGAGCGGCGGCTGGGCTAGAAAGCCCGGGAAAGGCCCGAGGAGCCAGGCCCAGAGACCTCTGAGGAGAAGGGGATCAACCAGAAGGCTTCCAGAAGCAAACCAAGACTGTGAGTACAGGGCCCAGGGAGGGAGACTGAAGCCAGGGAAAGGCCCGAGGAGCCAGGCTGAGACAGAGGCACAGAGACCTCTGAGGGGGAGGGGAACAGCCCGAAGGCACCGGGAAACAGCGGCTCACAGACCCAGACCTGAGAAGGGTGAACCCAGAAGCCGAGGCCCAGGGACCACGGGGTCGGAGAGGGGGACCGGGAAAGTTCGCGAACAGGGAGAGGGAAACACCAAACCCGGGGCCCCAGAAAAGCTTATTCTAAGATCAACAATACTTTACCAAAAATGAGCGAATCAGAAGGTCCACAACAGCCCCGCTTCCAGATTCCCCCCAACACCGCAAAAAAAGCTATAAAAGCGATCAAGCATGAGCAGATGAGAGAAAAACCAGAAACACTTTTTGCTGACTGTTACAACAATGGGACAAAAAGTAACCTAATTTTCTACTCAGATCAGCCAGTGGCTTGGATCACAGCAATAAAATCACACTATACCAATGTTAAGCTAGAAAATACCGCAAATGGGTCCATAATGAAAATTAACACACCAGGAGACAGTTCAACTACGACGGTCAACGCGTACAATACCGGAACAATATTAGTGCAAGGCAACCTCGACAAATTTGCAACGGCCTTCAGGACACTGAAAAAATTAACTAAGGGGGGAAGGAACAGCCCCAGAGTGGCCCGCACTCCCCCCAACATTGACAACATACCAGGAGAAAATCTGCCTGGTCAGGAGGTGAACGAGCCACACAGTTCAAACCAGACACTAACCCCGGGGAACCACAGCCACACGATACAACTGACAAACCCCAGCATAACTACCAGGGAGGAAGCCACACATAGTCCCCCTACCATTCCCAGCTCACCAAGAGAAGAGCAGCATAGCCAGGAAGTGAGTGAGCCCTCCAGGGCCGACCAGCCTAGCCAGGAAGTGAGTGAGCCTTCCAGGGCCGACCAGACACATACCCCGGGATCACACAGCCAGATACAACCAAAAGATAAATTTAATCAATTAGAGATAGAGATGGTTAAACTTAGAGAGGACTTCCTCAAAATGAATGATGATCAAAATCAGGAGAGGGAGAGACACAAGAGAGAGCTGAAGCTACTTGAGAACCAGGTGAATCTACTTAGGAATCAGGTGAAAGAGCTGCAGGAAAAAGAAGAGAGCCATAGAGGAGAGATAACACCATTAGACCAGCAACCAGAGGCTAGAGATAAGACAAGACAGAGCCGGACGGAACGGCTGCACTCCCACACGGAACAAAAGCAACAGACACACAATACAAGGGGTGCCACACAGACCGACCAGCATACTGATTCGAAATCTTCCCCCACCACCGTGGAACCACAAGCGGGCCGCTCACAAGAGGTACGCACACACCAGACACCCCAGCCCAGCACACACACTATGAGTCCAAGCGAAAGCCACCAGACAGTAAACACAAACAAGGCTGACGTCGTAATACTCATAGACTCAAATGGGAAATTTCTATGGGAGAAAAAGCTATTCCCTAGAAGTAAAGTAGAAAAGATCTGGTGCCCAACAACAAACAGAGCCATGGGATGGCTGACCAAAGCCAGATTAGGCTCCCCCCAACACATAATAATACACACGGGCACAAATGACCTAAAGACCCAACAGAAAGAAGTAGCAACATCGCTCAGAGCAATGATTAGGAAAGCAAGCAGTACATTTCCAAACACTAGAATCACTGTTTCCACAATATTGCCGAGAACAGACTTCAACAACAACACAATTCATGAGATAAATGCCAGCATAGCAAGAGACTGCGAATCAAACCACAACGTACACCTGGCCCAACACCCCACCCTCGATGAGGAATGTCTTTACGACCATGTCCACATCCAAAGGCAAAGAATATCGATCTTTGCTAAAGCCCTGAAGGACGTCGCTTTTAACCGGGTCCATACCCAGACTCCAAGAGGACCCCCCCCGTCCACCAGAGATCAGCGGGGTACATATCAGGAACACTACAAGGACCACCAACACACCAACCGAGACCAGAGAGGATCCCCATGCAAAACAACAGTATCAGACCTGCACCACTTCTGTCCCACAGGGGAATAGGACTGCTCCCAGCCAGACAGAGGGAGAGATGCACAGGACGTACGCAATACCTCAGACAGAAACAATCCATTAAGAGACAATAAGCAGATGTGCAGCAGCATCTACTTCCGCCTTATGGATCAAGGACTAATTAATAGAAAGAACTGTAACCAAATTGTATTAACTTTTGTAGACAACTGATGTGATCTTTTTTTTCCCACACTTAGACACGACAAACACGTACCACTCTTTAACCTATCATAGAAAAAGATCAAACTTAACATGAAATCCTTATATATTTCGACCTGGAATATCCAAGGTCTACGCTCTTCACTGCGAGAAGTGAAAAGTAGGACCCCAGAGTTCATAGATGAAACTAAAGACCTAGCTATTATCATTTTACAGGAAACTTGGTATAAAGGAAAAGGACACACTGGCTGTCCCCAAAGGGTACACTGAGCTGGTGGTCCCCTCCAATAAATTACCAAGTGTAACCCAAGGCAGAGACTCCGGAGGCATACTGATCTGGTTTAAAACAGAACTTAAGAATTACATCAAATTTATAAAAAAGTGCGAAAACCATATGTGGCTCAAACTTGAGAGGGAGATTATCTCAAACACCCAAGATGTTTACATTTGCGCACTTTATATCCCTCCAATCGATTCCCCGCACTTTAAAGAGGACACCTTCTCCAACATGGAGGGGGAAATTATCCAATACCAGGCCCAGGGGAACGTGTTGATCTGTGGGGACCTCAATTCAAGAACGGGCGAAGAACCAGACTTCACCAATAATCAGGGAAACAATTCCGTTTTCGGGAATAACCACTTTGACATCCCTTCCCTTCCATACAGGCATAACTGCGACAAGCAGTCAAATACCAACGGAAAACAGCTACTACAGCTCTGTCGAAACCTGGGTCTGTACATTGTCAATGGTAGGTTCATAGGAGACCTCCGAGGAAGATCGACCTATTGCTCACCTCTTGGCTGCAGCACAGTAGACTATATGATTACAGACTTAGACCCATCCTCTTTCAGAGCATTCACAGTCAAACCACAAACAACACTGTCAGATCACAGTCAAATTACTATGTTCCTCAAAAAGACAGAAACAAACAACATAGAAACACAACCCAGTAAACTGTACAACACCAAAAAATCGTACAGATGGGCCAAAAACGACACGGAAAAATACCAGAAAACAATTAGCAATGCATCAACTCAAGCTCTCTTAGACACCTTTCTGGATAACATATACACTCACAATAAAGAAGGCGTAAACCGGGCAGTTAGTAAACTAAACAATATTTTTGATAATTTGGCAACAAATGCAAACTTGAAAGCTCGCAAGAACAAACCCAAAACAAAAAACTATGAAAAATGGTTTGACCGAGATTGCCATAACATGAGGAAAAAACTTAGAAAAATATCAAACCAAAAACACAGACATCCAGGAAACGAGGAACTACGCCTTACTTATTGTCAGACACTAACACAATACAGAAACACACTCAGAACCAAAAAAGAGCAATATATTAAGAATACACTCAGCTCCATGGAGGAATCCATTGATTCCAATTGTTTCTGGGAAAACTTGAAAACACTACACAAAAAACAACACGACGATTTGGCCATTCAAAATGGGGACACATGGGTAAACCACTTTGAAAAATTATACCAGAAAAACACACTAAGACCAGAGCAACACCAAATATGCAAAAAACTGGAAAAGCTAGAAATGGCCATAAAAGATAACCAAAACCCGCTGGACGCCATAATAACAGAAAAAGAACTTCTTGAAAAACTCAAGGACCTGCGACCAGGAAAAGCCTGCGGGACAGACGGCATACTAAACGAGATGATTAAACACACAGACAACAAAATGAAACTGGCTATTCTAAAACTCTTCAACTTGGTTCTGAGTGTCGGTTATTTCCCTGATATCTGGAACAAAGGACTCATAACGCCCATGTACAAAAGTGGGGACAAAATCGACCCAAACAACTATCGAGGCATCTGTGTAAACAGTAACCTGGGGAAGGTATTCTGTAGCATCATAAACAAAAGACTTATAAACTTCCTTGAGGAGCACAATGTCTTGAGTAAAAGCCAAATTGGATTCCTGCCAAACTATAGAACATCCGATCATATCTTCACCCTACAGACCCTAATTGACAAACACGTTCACCATAACAAAAGCAAAATCTACGCATGCTTTGTAGATTTCCAGAAGGCTTTCGACTCCATCTGGCATGACGGTTTATTCCTGAAACTTATCAAAAGCGGGGTAGGAGGGAAAACATATGATGTAATCAATGTATACAAACAACAAATGTGCAGTTAAAATTGGAGACAAACAAACAAAATACTTCCCACAGGGGCGGGGGGTGACGCAGGGCTCGCCAATCTCACCGACACTCTTTAATATTTACATAAATGGTTTGGCAAAACTACTTGAACAATCTACAGCACCCGGCCTCACCCTATATGAATCCAAGGTTAAATTCCTCCTCTATGCAGACGACCTGGTTCTGCTGTCACCTACTAAAGAGGGGCTACAGCAAAACCTGGACCTGCTGGAGTCGTACTGCCAGACTTGGGCCCTGACAATAAATCCCCAAAAAACCAAAGTCCTTGTGTTCCAGCAAAGATCCAAACATCAGGGACCCAAAATAAATTTCACAGTAGGAACAACCAAAATTGAACAAACCACTAACTACACATACTTGGGCTTAAAAACCAGTTCTACGGGAAACTTCAAACTGGCTGTGAATGAACTGAAAGAGAAAGCAAGAAGGGCTTTCTATGCCATCAAAAAATCAATCCAAATAGAAATCCCAATTAGCATTTGGCTCAAAATTTTCAAATCAGTAATTGAACCAATTGCACTCTATGGCAGTGAAGTATGGGGACCGCTAACTCAACAAGAATTTGCAAATGGGACAAACACCCAATTGAGATCCTACATGCAGAATTCTGTAAAAGTATCCTCCGGACTCAAAGGAAAACAGTAAACAATGCATGCAGGGCGGAACTAGGCCAATATCCATTAATAATCACTATCCAAAAAAGAGCCACCAAATTTTGGAATCACCTACAAATGAGCAATCCCCAATGCTATCACTACGACGCCCTGAAATGCCAAGAGCTGACCATAAAGAAGAATACCCTCAGTCAACTAGTCCTGGGATTCAGTGAAGTAACTACTAACAATACTAACAATAACCAGCCCCAGGACAGTGACAGGGTAACACAAAGAATTCGACCCAACACAATCGTCGCTAAGCAAAAGGAAAAATATCTGACATATTGGGCAGAAACAACAAAAACCCAAAGCAAACTCAATTGCTACTTGGTCCTAAACAGACAATACAACATAGCTGATTACCTGACCATGGTAAAGGATAACAAACTGAGAAGAACCTTGACAAGGTACAGACTTAGCGAACATAGCCTAGCGATCGAAAAAGGCAGACACAGGCAGACCAGGCTGCCAAGAGAGGACAGGATATGCTCTCACTGCAGTCAGGGAGTGGTGGAGACAGAGATGCACTTCCTCACAGCTTGTGGAAAATATCAGGGCATCAGGGAGAATTTCTACCAAAAATTCTCACAAATATGCCCTGATTTCAGAAATCTGAATGACAACCAAAAACTCCCATTCCTACTGGGAGAGGAGAGAAGCTGTATAACACTGGCGGCACACTATGTTACAGCTTGCCATGAACAGAGGGACAACCAGTAAACTAAGAAAAGAATATATATAAACAATGCGAATGTATATTTATACACTCAGGGATATACCTGTTTATACACTGTATGAATAGAACTGCGTTTATGTGCTAAACCATAAATGTATTTTGATGCTTTGGCAACATAAGATGTAACTTATCATGCCAATAAAGCGATTTGAATTGTGAATTGTGATGAAGTGCAGCCAGCATTGACCCTCCTCATTTAACAGTAACTGTGGTAACATTAGTGATTAATTTACATTGATCTCTCCTTTCTTTCTCCCCCCCTCACCCTCCACAGGGCCAGACTGTCGCTGAGGGACAGGATCCAAAGACCCAGGCTGCATCACTGGCACCTCAGCCCAAGGGCCTGATCTCCTGTGTCAGCCCAGACACTCAGTGACAGCACCTACCAGCAGGGGATACTACTGACCAGGAGAGATAGAAAGAGACCGAGAGGGAGACAGATTGAGGGAGAGGGAGAGAGAGAAACAAACAGAGAAACAGAGAGAGAGAACGAAGGAGTAAGAGACATAAAAACAGAGACAGATAGAGAAAGACAGAGGAGACAAAGGGAGAAAGAGAGAGAGACCAAGACAGTGAGTCAGAAAGAGAGAAATCAAGAGTGGGAGAGAGACAGAGAGTGAGACAGAGTGACATAAGTGGAGAGAAACAGAGAGAAACAACGAGTTGGAGCAGAGATAGAATCAGAGAGCTGAGATAGAAGAGGGAGAGATAGTGGTGGAGTCTTAGAGAGAGTGAGAGGGTGGCAAAGGCAAACAGTGATTGAGAGACAGGATGAGAACAAAATAAGAGATAATGACAGAGAGATACAGAAGGAAAGAGATGAAGGGAGGGACAGAGGCAAGTGGGAGAGAAAGATAGACAAGATGGAGGGACAGAGGGACCTAGTGATAGTGAGACAGGCAGAGACAAGATGGAGGGAGAGAGGGACAGAAGGATAGTGAGAGAGACAGAGACAACAGAGAGGGCGAGAGACAGAGATACACAAAGAGACAGAGAAACAGAGATAGAGGGCAGAGTGAGACGGAAGAGAGAGAGAGAGAGAGAAAGATGGGCAGAAAGACAGAGAGAGATCAAGTGAGACAAAACGTGACAGAATTAGAGAAAAACAGAGAGAGACAGAAGGAATGCAAGTGAGGAAAATAGAGGGGGAGACAGAAAGGGGGAAGAGAGAAAGACTGAGATAGAGAAAGTCAGACTGAGAGAAAGAGACAGTGAGAGAAGAGAGAGAGAGAGTGAGAAGGGGAGCGAGACAGAGAACAGAGAGAGAAAGAATCACAGCAGAAAGGCAGGGGGAGATACAGAAAGAAATTCAGAAGAAGAGCGAGAGACTGATGGGGTGAAAAATAGAGAGATAGAAAGACAGCAAAAGAGAGAGACAGAGACAAGAGAGAAAGATAGAGAAGATGGAAGGACAGGGGTAGTGACAGAGAGAGATGGAGATTAGGGGAGAGACAGAAAGAGAAACACAAAGACACAAAGACAGAGATGGAGGACAGAGAAAGAATGGGTGAGAGAGGCGGGGCAGAGAGAAATGGAGAGACAGAGAGAGGGGCAGGAAGAGAGAAAGTTAGACAGAGAGAGAGTGGCGAGAATGTGGAACTCGCTACCACAGGGAGTGGTTGAAGCGAATAGTATCGGTGTATTTAAGCACAGGGTAGATAAGCCGATGAGGGAGAAGGGAATAGAGGGTTATGTTGATAGTTAGATGAGGAAAAGCAGGAGGAGGCTCGAGTGCAGTATAAATGCCAGCACGGCTGGTTGGGTCCAATGGCCTGTTTCTGTGCTGTGTATCCTATGTAATCCTTAGAGAAAGGGGGGCAGAGAGAGAGAGAGCTGTAGAGATTGATGTTGTGGGCCAGTCCCAGTAATAAATAGCACTCGGGGATGAAATGTGCATTATAATGGCGCATTACTTGTGGCCATTCTCAAGTGAAAATCCACAAACTCTATCGGCGTCTTGGCTTTTCTCAGGAGTGATCGCACGTTGACAATGAACAAGCCCAATTTGATGGCTGACCTGGGCCGCAATTTGTGGATTAAATCATTTTCCGAGTCACCTAATTATTTCTCAGTGAGGTTTCAAAAGCATCAAAGTAGCACTTTCATGTGCAATTTTTAAAGGTTATATCAATGATTTTATCCTTGATTGTGCCTTATACCATGGTTATAATTGCCAGTGGAAGCAGAGTCAATCTCTCATTTTCCACTATAAGAATGAATTGAGACCATTTGGAATAATCAGACCGAGCACTTTTCAAAGTGACTGGTGAACCTGCATCATGTTGGTTAGTCAGTTAATAAGTGTTGTTATTTTTAGTCAGTGTGCAAACGACATGAAGAGTTTTTATACAATAAATACCAGGAGGAATTTTAATGGTAGCTGTGGTGAACACAATTCATTTTATTTGTGCGGCAATGTTCCTCTAATTATTTTTGTGCGCGGTCCCTTCAAATTTGCAGTTTCTCTTCCAGCGGCAGGAGCTGGTGAGCAGCCTGCACGTGACCTCGCCATTGGTCGGCGGCCGCGCACCTTCGGGGGAACACTGGTGTGCGGCCCTCAACAGCTCAACAAAACTTGTTAACCGGCCCTCCAGCCCAAATAATAGCCCACCCCTGCTCGACACTGTCCCATCAAGCACTCCCAGGGGTAGATATAGCACAGGTTAGACACAGAGTAAAGCTCCCTCTGCACTGTCCCATCAAACACTCCCAGGGCAGGTACAGCATGGGTTAGATACAGTGTAAAGCTCCCTCTGCACTGTCCACTCAGTCTGTGGGTCTGATGCAAAGTATGTCCGCTTCCAATCTGCCTGAACAAACCCGTTCAACTGAGATATCCTGAACCCCTAACGGTCAGAGTGCTGACACTGTGGGGCACCTGTCTTATTTGAGTAACTTTCTGAATGTGTTATTAGACACTTGCAGAGATTGCCTGCAGCAGTTTCCTCTTCCCATTTCCTGCAATTCCCAAATCTTCTCCCAGCCTCATTCCACCCCGAACCCCTTGCCGTCGGACACACTGATCATAAAGAGAAACAAGACACTGATGTGAAGCTGTGATCATTGCAGTAAGTTTTATTTCTGAGTACAGCCCATTATTCTGACAGCAGTAACACAGGGTCAGGGGTTACGGGACCTAAACAATCAAACAGAGCCTGCTTCCCGTGAAGGAAGGTTTCATTCAGTGAGAACATGGAGAACTCGGGCTGGTGGGACTCCATCACCGGATCATTCAGTGTGGCTTTAAGCAGCATTGCAGACGGGAGCAGATTAGCTTGAAAGGCATTATGGCTGTCCTACAGCCGCCCAGACGACACACTCCTCTAAGCTTGCTGCAGGGCACTAAAATCCCAAAATAAGAAGGGATTGATGTTCCTGTACAGAGAGGGAGGGAGAGCAATGAGAAAACATGAAGCTGAGTCTGTCAGTGTTACTAAGACTGACTCTGGACCACACATGAACCTTAACACTTTTATACTTAATGAAAGCCCACACCTCTCCCCCTCCCCCGACCTGTGCAGACTCACCCTTTGTCCTGAAGGGCAGCCCAAGGGGTTTTCCTCAGAATGGAGCCCACCACACCCGCTATCTGAGACCAGAGACACAGAGAGGAAAGATCTGACATTGATAGAGAACCTTTCCCGGCACCAGAAGGGCCCAAAGAGTTTCACAGACCAGGGATTGTTTCTGAAGTGCCGACACTGTTTTGTAGGAAACGTGGCAGCCAATTAGCTCACAGCAAAGTCCCACAAACAGCAAATGAGATTGGGCAGGATGGGGAGTCTCTGCTCATGTTGGTTGAGAGTGATGTCGGTCCAAGACACCGGGAGAACTCCCAGCTCTTCAAATAATGTCACCAGATGTTTCCTGCCCCATGATTAGGTAGACAGGGTTTCCGTTTAACGTTACATCCAGAACATGACACCTCCAACAGTGCAGCACTCCCCCAGTGCTGGGCTGTATGTACTGGACTGGGGCATCAACCCACAACTTGTTCACTCAACTCCCAACTGAGCCAAACTGACACCCAGCTACCGACAATTGATCATTACACCGCTTGCCTCCTCTACTTAGTCCGTGTGAAGGCTGCAGAATTATTCCAATTAAATAAACCTGCTTTGAAACCATTTTGATCCCATTCCCTGCCCTCATGTTATGAAAGCCTGACTCATGTCTGGGGACCGGTTCCACAGACACCTCCAGCATCGCTCCCAATTCACCATTCTTCATCTGAGAGACTGGACAGTGAGTGTGGGGGAAAGGGACTGAAGGATCTCCCGCTCCTGTCCTCACACAGAGTCCGCACTCTCACACTTTGCAGCGGGTAGCAGTGATCGGGAGCAACAACTGGGAGTTTCCCCTCCGCAGTACCTGGGTACTGAGGCCAATTACAGAGTCTCCCAACCAGGTCAATGCTCCGGCTGAGATCCGCCCACTCGGCACCGGCCAGTAATTTGTGATTTTATTGCTGGTCTGTTTGGATCAGCAAACACCCACCATTCCCTCGACCCACTGAGGGACCCGCTGAACAATCGGGTGATTTACCCGAGGAAATGGTTCAGATTAAATTATTCAGACTTTCTTACAATCTCACAATAACCTTCACTCAAGCAATCAAACCATGACATTCAAACAGAGAATACAATAGTTTAAAAAATAAAGCTGTCTGAAACACTGGCTGCTGGAAGATCGGAGAAAATTACTTTGTCTAAACGACCCACGTAGAGAAGTTATAGCAGGGCTGGGCTGAGTCAGCAGCAGGAATCCAACAACCAAGAGCAGAACTTTCATCATCTTCTGCAGAATTCCTCAGTCAGGTTCAGGTGGCTGGAGTGGAAATGTTCTGGGACTCAGAATTTGCTGCATTTATAATCACACACACGGGGAGTGACTCTGCTCTCTGGAGATATCCTGGGAAAAGGCGTTTCCTTTCTGTGCAACGTGGATCAGTTGGAAGCTGGATCCAGTTGGCAGTTTTCTATCTTTCAGAAGACAAGGCTGTGTTTGGGCTCAACTCCAGGTCTTAACTCATGAGCTCAGCTGTCATGATGCGCCAGGTACAGAAACAGGACATTTAACCCATTAAAACCTCTCAGTATTATCATGCAATCATAGAATTTTACGGCACAGAAGGACGCCATTCAGTACACTGTGTCCACGTCGGCCAAAAAAGAGCCATCCAGCCTAATCTCACTTTCCAGCTCTTGGTCTGAGGCCTTGTAGGTTACGGTATTTTACGTACATATCCATGTACTTTTTAAAATGTGATGAGGGTTTCTGCCTCTACCACCCTTTCAGGCAGTGAGTTCAAGACCCCAACCGCCCTCTGGGTTAAAAAAGTTCTCAGCTCCCCTCGAATTCTTATACCAATTACTTTAAATCTATGCCCCCTGGTTATTGCCCATTCTGCTAAGAGAAATAGGTCCTTCCTATCCACTTTATCTAGGGCCCTCATTATTTTATACACCTCAATTAAATCTTCCCACAGCCTCCTCTGTTCCAATGTAAACAGCCCCAGCCTATCCAATCTTTCCTCATAGCTAAAATTATCCAGTCCTGGCAATATCCTCGTAAATCTCCTCTGTAACCTCTCTAGTGCAATCACATATTTCCTGTAATGTGGCGACCAGAACTGCACGCAGTACTCTAGCTGTGGCCCAACTACTGTTTTATACAGTTCAAGCATAACCCCCCTGCTCTCATATTGTCTGCCACAGCTAATAAAGGAAAGTATCCCGTATGCCTTCTTAACGACCTTATCTGCTTGACCTGCCACCTTCAGGGATCTGTGGACATGCGCTCCAAGGACTTTCTGCTGCTCTACACTTCAGTATCCTACCATTTATTGATTATTCCCTTGCCTTGTTAAACCTCCCCAAACGCATTAGCGCTCACTTCTCCGGAGTGATTTCGATTTGCCACTCTTCTGTCCTCCTGACCAATCCATTAATATCTTCCTGCTCTCTACAGCTTTCTTCCGCACTATCAACCACACGGCCAATTTTTGTATCATCTGCAAACATCTGAATCATGCCTCTACATTGAATTCTAAATCATTGATATATACTGTGATAATAATAATAACTTCCGGGAAGTTATGTGCATCACTTCCTGTGAACTATGATCTGTGAACTTTGTACATACATCACTTCCTATCATACGTCACTACCTGTTGGACTGGTATAAATAGTGAACTGCTCAGTATTGTAAGGGGCTTCTACCAGAGGCATGGTGAAGACCTCTCTTGTATATAGTGTGATTAAGTAACTTTAAAGTAAGCTTTAAGCAACTTATAATGTGTGAGACTCCTTTTTCTTACATCAATTTAAGCAACTTAGTATTTACACTCACAAATACTAGACCTTCGGACAAACTCAGAGTTAAGGATCCAGGGAACCACCCATCATGGAAAAGATCCTTAAACCTACTTGTCTGGACTTGGACCCAAACACACCAGCAGCTGGCAGGGTATGGAAGCATTGGTACCGTACTTTTGAGAATTTTCTCGATGAATGTAACGCGGATGCTCCTACTAAACTGAGGATACTTATCAACTATGTGACCCCAACAGTGTTTGAATATGTTGATGAATGGGATAATTACGATGAGGTGATTTGGGCGCTTAAAAAACTGTATGCCAAGACTCCAAATGAGGTCTATGCTAGACATCTACTGGCCACAGCCCGACAAGGGCCAGGGGAATCGATTGACGAATTCCTTCAAGAACTTCGCAGGCTCAGCATAGATTGTAACTTTCAGGCAGCCTCAGCTGAGCTGTACCGCGAAGAAATGATTCACGATGCTTTCATCTGCGGGATTGCCTCTCCATTTATACGCCAGCGCCTACTAGAAAGTAAAACACTTGAGCTACAAAAAGCTTTTGACCTAGCTTGTTCTCTGGATTTGGCAAAGAGAAATGCAGACCTCTATCAGCTGCCCAGATCTCGATCTGCTGCTGTAACTGCAACCAGACAATCCAAGTGGTCTCAGGTGAACCCTATCATGGAGGAATCTAATCCTGATAATTCTGATGAAGAAGAGGAGGATGACCCCACTTTAGCAGCCTCTTGGCAATCTAGGAAGAAATGCTTCTTTTGTGGAGATGCTTTTCACCCTAGGAAATTCTGCCCTGCCCGCAATGCGTTCTGCAGTCATTGCAAAAAAAAAAGGACACTTTGCTAAAGTTTGTCAATCAAGAGCCTCTACGAGGGCCTATCCAGCTAAGGCCTACTGAACTGCCCCAATTAGGGCCTATCAAGATGCTCCAGCTAGGACCTATCAAGCTTCCTCTCGAGCTCTCTCCCGAAGAAGCACACCGAGAGTTTTAGCCACTCTCTGTGCAACGACACCAATTACAGCTGCTTGCCCACAGAACCTGTTTCATGCAGCTACAAAAGTTTCAATTAAAGGGCATACCTTAGATGCCTTAATTGACTCAGGAAGTACTGATAGTTTCATTAAAGAACAGATTGTTGCAAAATTGAAACTACGTCTTCCCATCGGACCAGGCAATTGCGATGGCTCAGTCATCACTTAATACCAGAATCTCCGGCTTTTGTGTTGTTGATATGACACTTCATGGTCGTATGTATCCCTCCACCCGACTTTCGGTGCTCAAGGACTTATGTAGTGATCTCCTCTTAGGGCTGGGCTTCCAAAAACAGCATAAGAAACTCACCATTGAGTTCGGCGGATCCAAACCTGGACTTACTATTTCTAATATACCATCTAAATTACCGTTTTGTGCATTGTCAGCAGCTTCACTTGATGAACCTCATTATTTGCCAGTATTCCGCCTCGATGCAAACCAATAATAACGAAATCACGGCGCTTTAATCAGGAAGACCAATCTTTTATTGAGGCTGAAATCTCTCGACTTCTAGCAGAGGATATCATCGAACCATGTTCGTCGCCCTGGCGGGCTCAAGTCGTCATTGTCAAGAACCCTCTAAAACCTCACAAACAGCAACTATGCATTGATTATTCGCAAACCATCAATCAATATACCGACTTGGACGCCTACCCATTGCCACGCATTGATGATATGGTTAATAAACTGGCCGAATACAAAGTGTTCTCAACTTACGATTTAAAAAGTGCCTGTCAGGTACCCTTGAAGGTCTCAGATAAGGGTACCTGATGGAGTGGCTGTCTTCCAACAGGCAATGGATGGCCTGGTTAAACAGGAAAACCTAAGGGACACTTTTCCCTATCTTGATAACATTACCAATGCAGGTCACGATCAACAGGAACACGACGCCAACCTCCAAAAATTTCGGGATGCCCTCCGTCGCCGTAATTTAACCCTGAATGAATCCAAATCTGTTGAGTCGCAACCGACCATCAACATCCTTGGCTACTGCGTAGGCAATGGTCTCATTAAGCCAGACCCAGAAAGACTTCGCCCGCTCCAAGAGCTCCCGTCACCTAAGAATCCGGCTTCTTTACGTCGGGCTCTCGGTCTGTTTGCATACTACGCTAAATGGATTCCTCATTTTTCAGACAAAATCCAACCCTTGCTGCATGCGAGATCATTTCCATTGGAAACGGCGGCTGTTGCAGCCTTTAACCTTCTCAAAAAACAGTTGGAGAAAGCGGCTCTTCACTCCATCGATGAGAATCTCCCTTTCATAGTCGAATGTGATGCCTCGGAGGTGGCGATCTCGGCTACTCTAAATCAGGAAGGTCGTCCTGTAGCATTTATGTCCAGGACCTTACAAGGTGCTGAGCTACATTATCCTCCGGTTGAGAAGGAAGCCACAGCCATCATAGAGGCAGTACGGAAGTGGAACCATTTTCTAGCTCGCCAGCACTTTACATTAATCACGGACCAGCGATCAGTCGCCTTCATGCTCGATAATCGGAAACGAACCAAAATTAAGAATAATAAAATACAACTTTGGAGGATGGAACTGGCCTCTTTTGGTTATACCATTCACTATCGACCTGGCAAGGAGAATGTGGCCCCGGACACCCTCACACGGGCATTCTGCTCCACTATGTCGTCCTCTACTCTCATAGATGTCCATAATGGATTGTGTCATCCTGGCGTTACGCGCATGCTACATTTCGTACGATCACGGAATCCCCCTTTTTCTACTGGAGATGTAAAGAAAATATGCTCAGAATGCCGGCTTTGTGCGGAATTAAAACCTCAGTTCTTCCGCCCCTCAGATGGTATACTCATACATGCAACCCAACTGATGCAACGACTTAGCATCGATTTTAAGGGCCCAGTGCCCTCTTCAACTCGGAACACATATTTGCTCACCATGATTGATGAATATTCACGTTTTCCTTCCCCTGCTCCAATATGCTGGCGTCCACAGTAATCTGCTGCCTTGAGCAGGTATTTTCTCTCTGTGGCATGCCGGCTTATATTCACTCAGATCGGGGTCCATCCTTTATGTCAAGGGAACTCAAGGACTACCTCTCAGAACGGGGAATTGCTACAAGCAAAACAATGCCTTACCATCCCATCGGAAATGGGCAGGTAGAGAGGTATAACGGTATCATCTGGAATTCCGTACGTCTTGCTTTAAGATCTCGGGGCCTATCAGACCAGCAATGGGAAGCAGTGCTTCCGAATGCATTGCACTCTATACGGTCCCTTCTTTCTACAGCCACAAATACTACACCTCATGAGCGGTTCTTTTGATTCCAGCGTCGCTCATCTCATGGGACATCACTCCAGTCATGGCTAACTACTCCTGGACCGGTACTACTCCGAAGATACGTTCGGACGTCTAAAAATGAACCCCTCATAGACGAGGTCGAACTAACCGATGCCAACCCCACCTATGCAAACATACGATATCCCGACGGCCGAGAATCTACCGTATCATTACGGGATCTGGCTCCCTGCCCACCAGGACCTAGTGGGACATCGGGTGATGGTATTTCACCAGGAAACTCTTGGAATCTATCGGGTACCCCTCTCCAAGATCCTGATCAGACACCAACTAGCTTGGTGCCGGTAGAACCCCGTACTCAAAGTTGTGACCCTCCCAGTACCGTGCACGAAAGTACTGATTCGCCACAGACCAGCTCTGCACCTCCCTCTGAACAGAGGCAGACCGACTTTGAACCTATTGGGGCTCGTACACGAAGCCATGATCTCCCCGATCCTTCACAGGGTAATCCAGGCCACACAGACTCTGACCAATGGCCAACCGCATGTAAGCGGACCAGCGACCCTCTACGACGGGAACCCAAATGGGTGCGACTCTTCCTCGTTCGGCGGCTGCGGAACAAAAGGAAGACCACAGCCTTCTAATCCTGCAGGAGGGAAGAATGTGATAATAATAACAACTTCCGGGAAGTTATGTGCATCACTTCCTGTGAACTATGATCTGTGAACTTTGTACATACATCACTTCCTGTCATACGTCACTTCCTGTTGGACTGGTATAAATAGTGAACTACTCAGTATTGTAAGGGGCTTCTACTAGAGGCATGGTGAAGACCTCTCTTGTATATAGTGTGATTATAAGTTGCTTAAAGCTTACTTTAAAGTTACTTAATGTGTGACACTCCTTTTTCTTATATCATATACCACAAAAAACAAGGGACCCAGTACTGAGCCCTGCAGACCTCCACTGGAAACAGCCTTCCAGTCACAAAAACACCCATCGACCATTACCTTTTGCTTCCTGCCTCTGAGCCAATTTTGGATCCAACTTGCCACTTTCCCTTCGATCCCATGGGCTGTTGCTTTTCTAACCGGTCTGCTTGTCAAAAACCTTGCTAAAACCTCGATCACCATATCTCTGATGCAATGGATGTCTATTACCAATCTGCCTGAAGAAAACGTTCAAGTGAGATATCTTGAACCCCAAACGGTCAGAGTGCTGACACTCTGGGAAACCTGACTTTTCTCAGTACCTTTCTGAACGTCTTATTAGGCACTTAGAGATTCCCTGCAGCGGTTTTCTCTTCCCATTTCCTGCGATTTCCAAATCTTCTCCTAGCCTCATTCCACCACCGAATCCCTTGCCCTCGGACAGACTGATCCTAAAGAGAAACAAGACACGGATGTGAAGCTGTGATCAATGCAGTAAGTTTTATTTCTCAGTACAGCCCATTATTCTGACAGCAGTAACACAGGGTCAGGGGTACAGGACCCAAACAATCAAACAGAATCTGCTTCCTGTGAAGGAAGGTTTCATTCAGTGAGAACGTGGAGAGCTCAGGCTGGTGGGAATCCATCACTGGATCTTTCACTGTTTCGGTTTGCAACATCCGAACCCACTGGGGAAGGATAGTGGGACAGACAGATACGTAGGGCGAAGTGGAGCAGTCACCGGCACTGATGAACTATTCCAAATAGAGATTCAGTTGCTGAGGGTTTGCAGGAGTTGTTTGCTGCTGTTAAATTCCAGAATCAAATGAATCAGCTTGCAACAATTGAAACAGAAAATTCGGCACTTTCTACGGAGGTGAATGGCCCAGACACATTGGTACTGAATAGTATTTAGAAAGGAATGGACCAAGGGGAAGGGGGATCACAGCACACGCCACACACACAGACATTAAACACAGACACACACATAAAAAAATGCAGAGACACACCCACAGAAATACAGACATTTAAATACAGACGTATAAAGAGCCAAACAGATCAACTGACAGACAGGCACACATTCGCAGACACATACACGTGTCTCTAAATGGTGAGAAGTTAGGAATTGTAGATGACGAGTGAGATTTAGGAGTCCAACAACAGGAATCACTGAAAGCTAGTGGATAGGTATACAAACTAATTTAAAATGCTAATGGGGTATGTTGGCCTTTATCTCGAGGGCTGGAATACTAAGGGGATGAAGTGATGCTTCAGCTGAACAGAGCTCTGGTTAGACCTCACCTGGAGAATTGCATTCAGTTCTGGGCACCGCATCTCAGGAAGGTTATGTTGGCCTTGGAGTGGGTGCAGCGCACATTCACCAGAATGACATCGGAGCTAAAAGGGCTCAATAATTATGAGGACAGGTTGCAGAGACTACATAAGTAATCCCTTATATGTAAGGGATTAACTGGTGATATAATTGTGTTTAAGATCATAGAATCAATGAATAGTACAGCACACAGGGAGGCCATTCGGCCCATGAATTCTGTGCCAGCTCTTTCGAAGAGCAAGCCAGTTAGTCCCACTCCCCCGCTCTTTCCCCAGATCCCTGCATTTTTTTCTCCCTTCAAGTATTTATCTAATTGCCTTTTGAAAGCTAGTATTGAATCTGTATCCAGCACCCTATCAGACAGTGCATTCGAAATACTAACCACTCGTTGCATAAACAAGTTTTTCCTCATGTCGCCTCTGGTTCTTTTGCCAATCACCTTAAATCTGTGCCCTCACGTTATCGATCCTTCAGTGATTGGAAACAGTTTCTCTGTATTTACTCTATCTGAACCCTTCCTGATTTTAAACAGCTCTACAAATCTCCTCTTCGCTCTCTCTGCTCGAAGGAGAACAACCTCAGCTTCTCCAGTCTGTCCATGTAACTGTAATCCTTCAACCCTGGAACCATTCTAGTAAATCTCTTCTGTACCCTCTCCACAGCCTTCACACCCTTCCTAAAGTGTGGGGCCCAGAATTGGACACAATACTCCAGCTGAGGCCAAACTAGTGTATTATATCGGTTCAGCATAACTTCCTGACTGTTGTACTCTACGCCTCTATTTATAAAGCCCAGGATCCCATAGGCTTTATTATCTGCTTCGTTAACCTGTCCTGCCCCCAAAGATTTGTGCACAAACACCCCAGGTCTCTCTGTTCTTGCACCCCCTTTAAATTTGTTCCATTTAGCTTGGATTGTCTCTCCTCATTCCTCCTACCTAACTCTATAACCTCACACTTTCTGCGTTGAATTTCAGCTGCCATGTGTCCGCCCATTCCACCAGCCTGTCTTCCTGATGTCTATTACTATCTTCCTCACTGTGTTCTACCTTTCCAAGTTTCGAGTCAGCTGGAAATGTCAACATTGTGCCCTGCACCCCCAAGTCCAAGTCATTAATGTATATCAAAGACAGCAGTTGTCCCAGTACTGAACCCTGCGGGACACCACTGTATACCTTCCTCCAGTCTGAAAAACAGCCATTCACCACAACTCTGTTTACTAGCCCTGCTGCTACTGCCCCTTTTATCCCACGGGCTTCAGTTTTGCTAACAAGCCTTTTACATGGTACTTCATCAAAGGACTTTTTAAATTCCATATACACAGCATCAACTGAACTGCCCTCATCCACCCTCTGTTACCTCGTCAGAAAACTCAATCCAGTCAGTCAAAATTTTAGAATGAAACCATTCCCTCTAGTGGGGGAGTCCAGAACAAGAGGGCAGAACCTTTACATTGAGAATAGTCAATTCAGGGGGTGAGGTCAGGAAGCACGTCTTCACACAAAGCCTGGTGGAAATCTTGAACTGTCACCCCAAAAAGCTGCTGAGGCTGGGGGTCATTTGAATAGTTGTAAACTAAGATTGATAGATTATTATTAGGCAAGAGTGTTGTGTCAATACCTACACAGACACAAACAGACATTCAGACACAAATACACACACACACAAAACACAGACACTCTTACACATTCAGACAGACACAGAAACACACAAATTACAGACAGACACACAGACTGAGCAGGAGGGAGAGGGTTAGGGTTGTCGGTGGATGGAAATCTGTGTCTGAGAGAGAGATTTTAAACAGGCTTCTGAAGGCACTTGTTCAGCACGTAAACAGCTAGTCTGCCAATTTAGGACCTCTCACTTTCCCAATTGTTTTTTTTTTTTTACTTCTATCCCAACCTCTTCCAATTCGCTTTTGTCATCATCTCCTTTAGTCACTGAAGTAGCCAAATTACTATTATACCTTAGTTTGTATGTTAGAATATGTATAATGCAACACCAATGTACAAGGTGGAGATAATGGGTTAATCCCTACCCTGAGTTAAATGATATAGGAGGACTGTATATTGCATTTACCCAGCTAAGTTTTAAAACATAATTAAGTGACTTCAAATGCTGAGAGATTAAACTGCAGAACAACTCATGGGAAGATTAAGGATGTCCGTTTGGCCAGGCGAGACAGCACATATACGAGATAACGCACCTAAGAATTCGTTTATTGTAAATCACAACAGGGTTCCATTCTTCAAAGTATGGTGGGACTAATCAGAGTGTGCTTGCTTTGCAAAGGTAACCCGAGACGAGGCCAAAGTCTGTGCTTTGCACGCCTTAATGAGAACTGTTATCTTAAGAAAACATGTAACAAGCAAAACCACCTGGTTACGGGCAAATGGATGGTTGTAGAGCAATTAAGATGAGGCCCCACAGCCAGGAGGTGACGGGACCAACCGATAACAGAAAATGTGGGATTTGTGGGTGGCAGAAGATGAAATGTCACGGTTTATAATTGCCATTTAGCTATAACTCTGCATATGCTGAATAGCTTTATCCCCGCCCCTAGGGAGGGGGTTTGATTTTTGTAAATTGTGATTGTTGCTAGGGAATCGGTGGAGTCGGATCGGAGAGGGGTCTCAGAAGGTTTGCCCCAGGCCTGTGAATAAAGACCGTTTTGAACCATTCACTCGAAGTCTGTCATCTGTACCAAAGCTAAGCATCGACTTTGTATATCACAGTCTGCTCTGAGGGGGAAAGGGTTAAGTGTTGACCTGGCACAACACCAGGTCCACTTTTCAGGATACAACAATTGGCGTCACGAACAGGATCACAGACTCTGACCGGTCCACAGGGACGATGAGCTAAGAAGGGTGAGTACATTTTAAATTACCACCCATAAATTAGAAAGCTCAGAATGTACTGTGAGATCTGGTAAGGCTGTGATTAAAAGAACTAAAGTTGGCAGAGACAGACTCGAGAAAGGGGGTGCGGTCTAGTGAGCCGGGAGACGGCAAATCCTCAGAGCCGTTGAGATAGCAAAGCCTCTAGGATAAAGAGGCAGATAAGTGGGCTATAAAGACCTACGAGGAAGCCGTGAGACGGCAAACCAAATCCTCAGAGCCGTTAAGACGGCAAGGTCTCTAGGGTAAAGAGGTGGTTAAGTGGGCGGTAACTCCTACGAATAGTGGATCCTTGGGAGTCACGGGGTGACCAACACGGACAAGGGTGGTTGTCTATCCTAAACGCCTAGCCTGAGCCCGAATTAAGAGGACGTAGTCCCACGTGATGGCCAGGACCAAGTAGGTGTAGGGAACGAAACAGCACAGGATCGTGACCCCGTGACGAGTGAGCGTGCGCAAAATAAGTGTGAGAGAGTGAGTGATAGGGTAATATAAGAACCATTGAGAAGTAAGTCGGAAGCTATATAGAATGCCTAAAAAGGATGCAGAGATAAAGAAGAAAAAAAATCTAATTTGCAGGCTAACCAATTTGAAAACTCAGCAAAGGAAGAAAACAAACAAACAGGGATTTGGAAAGCTAGGGGAAGCTGTGGAGTCACCGATTTAAAAAAGAAAAAAAGATAAACTTAAAGCTTTACCAACATGGAAGTTATTAATATCTGTACCGAGACAAATAAAACACAAGATTTGCTGAGTGAAACGAACCTTAAAAGTATGCTGGAATTTCAGGTTATATGAAATTGTGTGTTAAAGTGTTTAAGAGGTTACAACATTCCTTTGTCTGAAAGTCTGTCCTTAAAAAAAAAACGTCTGCTGTGTGTTTTAGCTCCACCCACTTCTTTGTGTTAGAAAAAAAATATTTAACCCTTTTGTCTTGTCTTGGATTTTGGAAGTTTTAAGAATGTGCGAATAAGATTGTGCCCCCAGAATGAAAGAAACCTACTACAATTTAAGTTAAGCTGGAGTGTAAAAACTGAGAAGAGCAACAAAAAGTTTGTTTAGCAAAAGATTAAGTTTCAGTCTAAGATTTATCCTTGGAGTTATGAGGTAAATTAACCTATTAAAACCACACTTTCATTGTGGCCACAGTGAATTTCTGGTTGGTGTAAATTGGTGTAGTCCGAATTGAATAAGATAACTCCACTCCGCAAGAACGTCCGGTAGTGGCAGGTCCCTCTACAATATTTAATTGACTACGGTACTGGGAGCCCTACAGAATGCGGGACTAAAGTTAAACCCCAGAAAGGCACAGGTAGGGAAGGACGAAGAAATCTACCTAGGATACCTAATGACACAAGGGAAGAGACAAATGCCCCAAAACAGATCGGAGGGGCATTAGGATCGGCTGCGTGCTTTGATTACTTACAAGCAGCTAGAAATGGCAGCAGGAAGGGACCGCGCCAGAGAGGGGAGGGGGATCCAAGGATGTTTGTTAACGCATTGATAGGGGGACGGCAGTGCAAAATGTTAATAGACACAGGAGCCACAATCTCATTGACAGACTTACCCTTGCCCCGAACGAAACTTTCAATTAATGTAGCAGGAATCGGTGGACGAAAAAATCAGGGCTTACAAGAGTGAAACAGTTTTACTAGAAATAGGATGTTGTGGCAGAGCCACCAAGGGACTCTGAACAACTGTACATAATTCCCTTTAACAATCTGTTAGCTACAGTCTGAACCTGTATCCTTCTTTGAATTGTTGGAATGTATGGAGCGCGGGCCCTTTAAGAGCAAGCTCCAACGCGATGACGTCATGCCGTCGATCACGTGATCCCCGAACGGCGGGAGGAACGTGAGGACGTCATGACGTCGACCGTCGGGCTGGGCAGCCAGTCCTTGTGGAATCTTGATAGTGAAAAGACCTGTATCTGAAGTTCTCCTGCTACTGTTTGTTTTTACCCAGTTAACTTAACATTAAACATTATTGGTTTAATTACCTGAGTCGAACTCAGTCTTTTAGATTAGGAATAAGTGCATTCCTACATTGGTGACTCCGAAGTCTGCGGACAGCATTCGCAGAAGAACAATGGAAGCCAACTCTGTTGCAATGAAGCTGCCACAGTTCTGGGAGCAACAGGCGACCTCCTGGCTTGTCCAAGCCGAAGCCCAGTTCGCACTCCGGAATGTTGTTGCGGATGAGACCCATTACCTTTACGTGGTCTCCGCACTCGACAGCTGCATGGCATCAGGGATCATCACTCTGCTAGAGAGCCCACCGGCCAGCCACAAATATGAGACACACAAGGCGCGGTTGCTACAGGTCTTCGGCCTCACTAAGTCCGAGCGCGCCCGCAAGCTGCTCGCTATGCCCGGGCTCAGGGACTCCAAACCGTCCAAGTTAATGAGCCAGGTGCTCACGCTCCTGGGCACCGAACCGGAATGCTTCCTCTTTAGGGAGTTATTCCTCAGCCAGTTACCGGAGCCAGTTCAAGCTGCGTTGGCCCGGTCAGAAGTCACCGACTGCGTAGATCTAGCTGCCAAAGCGGACAAGGTTTTTGCAGTCACACAGCAGTGCTGCGCAGCCACGAGGCATCCCACCCCCACGGACACCGTCCCACCCCCACGGACACCACCCCAGCCCCTCAATCTATGGGCTTGTGCTTTTACCACGCCCGTTTTGGCGCGAAAGCAAGATGTTGCCGCCCTCCCTGCAGCTTCTCGCCCCCCCCAAAAAAACGCAAATCTACAGCCACCCTGCCAAAAGCAGACCAGCTCTAATGGGCACCCCGCAGCTGCGATGGCGATCGGAGGGTCTGGAAAGCTTCTTTTCATCACCGACTCCCTATCAGGGCGGCGATTCCTATGTGACACTCCGGGGCGCAGTGTAGCATCCTACCCGCATCAGCTCTGGATATACAGGTTGGGAGACACGGCCTTCCCCTCGAGGTGGCTAATGGCGGGGCTATTCGAACCTTTGGTAAACGCCGAGTCCAGGTGTGCTTCGGCGGTCAGAATGGGAATTCATCACGGCCAAATTCTCTCAGGCCATCCTCGGCGCAGATTTCCTGTGCGCCAACAGTCTTCTAGTGGATGTCAGGAACAGGCGGTTGGTAAATGCGGCCACGTTTCACTGTATTCCTTGCCACCGCAGTCGCGTCATGTCACGCACCGTCTCCTGTGCATTTCCAACGCCAAATGAGTTCACTCGTCTGTTAGCAGATTTTCCAGACCTGTCCAGGCCCACTTTTTCTTTAGTCACAAAACATGGTGTCGAACACCACATCACCACTACCGGCCCCCCCCCCCCGGTCTACGTGCGGGCTCGGCGCCTCGAACCGGTTAAACTCGCGGCTGCAAAGGCGGAGTTCGCTGCAATGGAGCGGCTTGGGATTATTCGCAGATCCAATAGTTACTGGTCTTCACCTCTTCACATTGTCCCGAAACCTGGCGGCGGATGGCAGCCATGCAGCGACTACCGACGCCTGTGTTAGAATAAAATTTTGCTTGACAAGATTGCTGGACAAGATTTTGCTGGAAAAGACACAAACAACAAATTTGCTGACTGGGACTAATTGAATCACTGCACAGTGTTCCAGCCATGCGTAAGCGTGGCATGTCTCAAAGTTCATCTCGTGTCCTGACTGGGACTAATTGAATCACTGAGGACTAAAAAGGTTCACTGGTATCCTATCATCGAACTAATCACTTGTATCCTATTATCGAACTAATCACATTCCGCCGGGGAACAAGACGGAACGAAGACCTGAAGAGGCAGAATTGGCAACACAAGTGTGTAAACTCCTGATTGGAGGAAAATAACGATATGCGCTAATAAGCGAATTGATTGGATGAATGTAAATGATCTAAAACCAACTTCTTGGAATTGTATATAAGCTCGGCACGTACTACAATCGGGGAGAAGGTGCTCTCGCAGACCGCGTGGTTGCAGACTCTTCTCCCAGAGCTCTGTCATTTAATAAAGTTGTCTCTCTTACTCAAAGTCTAGTTTCCGAGGAATCATTTTTCCTACAACAAATTGGCGCTGCGAGCAGGGTGCCACGGAGCTGAACTGTCGCTCGAGTCAGTGACCAGGGTGAGTAGTCAGATTTCTGACCACCCATAAATCAGAGACACTCGACAAGGCGACTGAACGGCGAAGCGGCACCAAAACGAATCTGGGACACAGACTGAGTGGGTAAGAGACACTACTTGATTTGTATGTGTGTATTTGTATTTGTGTAACAGTAACTAAGTAACTAAGAAAAACCTCGGATCAGGAGGACACTTGTCTCAGACACCTAGCCTCAGGCCGGTTGTTAAGAGGGCAAATGCCCCACGCGAAGGCCAGGACCATGAAGTAGGTGCCGAGACTCGAGACTCCAAGGTGTTCTAAAGTCGTGATACTAGTCGAGTATGGTTAACATTTTTCTGCATTATATCATGTTGCTAAGTGAACTAGGAGATTATTAGTGTCGGTGTTGTAGGACCCTGATCAGGTAAACAGACACCGGGGAGGGGTAGAAACCCCGTCCAACAAGCAAGCGTTACACGTCCGGGCAGTTTTGAGAGAAAGACAAACCCAGACCTCTGAGAACGCTGGCATAGAGTGCGACAAGAAGCTCGGGTATTCTCGGAAGGAAAGAATAGGGGGGCTCTCTAAGGAACAGATCTCCAGACACAAAGGAACGATCGGTGAAGCAGCGGCGATGTCAGGTGAGGAAGTTAAGAGGGGACCTTCGGGCTCCCTCACATATTCTTATATGACAAACCGACAGTCATTAATTAAGAAGATGCAGAAAGACGGTTGGGATGTGTCACAGACTTTAGAACTCCAGAGAAGCTGGTTGACTAAACAGACAAAGGATAAAACCAAGAAGGCAGGAGTGTTTAGTACACCAACTAGCAGGACTCATTGAACAAGTAAACGTAATAAAGAAAGTTGCACAAGACAAAGTACAGATGGTTACGGAAAACACGGCAGGCCTAGTGAGGGGCAAAACACCCTAACCGCCGAAGAATGTAAGGAATGGCAGGAATATAAGCATAGTAGTTGATGTCCTGTGGCCCCCATAAAAGGTAAAAGGGAGGGGAGAATTTATGTGTCTGCACTAGTAGGGGGCCGACAATGTGAAATGCTGGTGGACACAGGCGCATCAGTTTCCATCACTAACCTCCCCCTCCCCACGACTAGTAAGTCAATACTCCTGCGAGGACTCAATGGCACTAAAGTGCCAGCTCACTTGAGCATTGATGCGCTATCAATTACTCAAAAGACTGAGGTTAAGCGAGTAACTAACAGGCTTCTATTAACAAGAGAATGAAGGTGTGCCTCGAGTGGTCGACCAGTCCAGAATACAGAGGGACTGTGGAGCAGTCACCTTTATACCTGGACTCATGGGAGGAGTCAGCTGAGGCATGTACAGACATGTACACAGTGGAATACAAACACCCACACAGGCAGGTATAACAGTGGTTTACCACATTCACCCCTTGTTTAAAAATGAGTCCGGCGGGGTGAAGTGTATTAAAAGTTTGTGTATTGGAGTCTCTCCGGAGGTCTTGTCTGCCGCCGTGATCGACGTGGCAACGGCAGGGGTAGTGAAGCTTCCGGCGTCGGCTGGGGCACTGGTGTGTAGTCCTCGTGGGTGTCGAGCAGGTCGCGGGGCCCAGGCGTGCCGTCTGCTGGGGTTGGATATTGGATCGTGGGGGGGGTGGTGGGGGGGTGGTAGTGGGTTACTGGGGCCCCCGAGGGTGCGAAGTCTCGTATGGAGACCGTGTCCTGCCGCCCGTCCGGGTACGCAATGTAAGCAGACTGGGGGTTGGCGTGGAGGAGGTCGACCCTCTCGACCAGGGGGTCCGTTTTATGGGTCCTCACGCGTCTTCTCAGTAGGACCGGCCCTGGGGACGTCAGCCATGGCGGTAGCGATGTCCCCGATGTTGACTTCCTTGGGAAGACAAACATTTTCTCATGAGGGGTGGTGTTAGTGGCAGTGCAGAGCAGTGACCGAATAGAGTGGAGCGCATCGGGGAGCACATCCTGCCAGCGGGAGGTTGGAAGGCCCCTAGACTTTAAGGCTAGCAGGGCGGCCTTCCAAACTGTCGCATTCTCTCTTTCCACCTGTCCGTTCCCCCGGGGGTTGTAACTGGTGGTCCTGCTTGTGGCAATACCCCTAGCAAGCAGGTACTGGCGGAGTTCGTTGCTCATAAACGATGAGCCCCGGTCGCTATGGATCTAGCTGGGGAAACCGAACAGGGTGAAGAGGTCGTTCAGACATTTAATGACCGTGGCACTGGTCATGTCCAGGCAGGGGATGGCGAACGGGAAACGGGAGTACTCATCAATAATGTTGAGGAAGTACACATTGCGGTCGGAGGAGGGGAGAGGCCCTTTAAAATCAACGCTCAGGCGCTCGAAGGGGCGAGTGGCTTTTATCAGGTGAGCCCTGTCTGGTCTATAAAAGTGCGGTTTGCACTCAGCGCAGACTTGGCAGTTCCTGGTCATGGTCCTGACCTCCTCAATGGAGTAAGGCAGGTTGCGGGCCTTGATGAAGTGGAAGAACCTGGTGACCCCCGGGTGGCAGAGGTCATTGTGGAGGGCCCGTAGTCTATCGATCTGCGCGCTGGCGCAGGTGCCACGCGCTAGAGCATCCGGGGGTTCATTGAGCTTCCCGGGCCGGTACAAGATCTCATAATTGTAGGTGGAAAGTTCGATTCTCCACCTCAAGATCTTGTCGTTTTTGATTTTGCCCCTCTGCTTGTTGTTAAACATAAAAGCATCTGAACGCTGGTCAGTGAGCAGGGTAAATCATTTTCCGGCCAGGTAGTGCCTCCAATGACACACAGCCTCCACAATAGCCTGGGCCTCCGTCTCAACAGCGGAGTGTCTGGTCTCCGGGCCCTGGAGGGTTCGTGGAAAGAAGGCCACGGGTCTCACCGCCTGATTAAGGGTAGCGGCCAGGGCAAAGTCGGACGCATCGCTTTCCACCTGGAAGGGGATGGATTCGTCCACTGCATGCATGGTGGCTTTGGCAATGTCTTCCTTGATACGGTGGAAGGCTAAGCGGGCCTCTGCCGTCAAGGGAAAAGAGGTGGACTTGATCAGCGGGCGGGCCTTGTCCGCATAGTAGGGGACCCACTGGGCGTAATAGGAGAAAAACCCTAGGCATCTCTTCAGGGCCTTGAGGCAGTGGGAGTTCCATAAGGGGACGCATCCGGTCGGGGTCGGGACCGATGACTCCGTGTTCCACAACACAGCCAAGGATGGCGAGGCGGGTTGTGCGGAATATGCACATCCCCTTGTTATACGTCAGGTTCAGGAGTTGGGCGGTGCAGAGGAATTTTTCGAGGTTTGCGTCATGGTCCTGCAAGTCATGGCCGCAGATGGTCACATTGTCCAGATATGGGAAAGTGGCCTGCAACGCATTTTGATCGACCATCCGGTCCATCTCCCTTTGGAAGACGGAGACCCCGTTGGTGACGCCAAAGGGAACCCTAAGGAAGTGATAGAGGCGGCCGTTTGCCTCAAAGGCAGTATACTGGCGGTCCTCAGGGCGGATAGGGAGCTGGTGGTACGCTGATTTCAGGTCAATGGTCGAGAAGACGCGGTACTGCGCAATCTGGTTGACCATATCAGCAATGCGGGGGAGTGGGTAAGCGTCCAGCAGGGTGTAGCGATTTATTGTCTGGCTGTAGTCGATGACCAGGCGCTGCTTCTCGCCGGTCTTAACGACCACAACCTGGGCTCGCCAGGGGCTGGTGCTGCCCTCAATAATCCCCTCCTTCAGGAGCCGCTCCAATTCGGTTTTAATGAAAACCCTGTCCCCGGCACTGTATCGCCTGCTCTTTGTGGCGATGGGCTTACAGTCGGGGGTGAGGTTAGCAAACAGTGGGGGGGGGGGTGACTGAGTGTGGAGAGGTTGCACCTGGTGCGCGGCGGGCAATTTGGAAGCTGCTGGCTGCGGACTGTGAGTGGGCGGGGGTGGTGGGGGAGGGGTCCCCCGTACGCCATCTAACACTTTTAAGGTGGCACTGAAAATCTAACCCCAGTGGAACGGCAGCACAGAGGTGGGGCAGGACCAGAAGTTTAAAATTATCATACACAGTCCCGTCTACTAAGAGTGTCACCATGCAGTAGCCGCCAATGTCCGCCGACTGGGACTCGGAGGCCATAGAAATCCGCTGGTGTGCAGGCAGGACTGGGAGAGAGCAACGCCGCACCGTGTCGGGGTGGATGAAGCTCTCAGTGCTCCCAGAGTCAAAAAGGCAGGTTGTTTCATGACCATTTACCTTAATGTCCATTGTGGACCGGGCCAGTTGGTGTGGTCTCGCTTGGTCCAGCGTAATGGAGGCCAGCGTAGGGGTCGGTGTGTCGCTGCGGGTATCAGATGAGGCGGTGTTGGGGGCCTGCTGTGTCCCGGCTGGCATCCACGATCCCCATGTGGCTGGAGGCGTCCAAAATGGCTGCTGTTCTGGTGGTTCGCACATGGCTGGGGAGGCCCAAGATGGCAGCCCGCACACGGCGCTGCTGGGGTTCGGGGTGGCTTTGGCCCTGCAGACGCTGGCGTAGTGTCCCTTCTTCCCGCAGCCCGAGCAGATCGCATTTTTCGCCGGGCAGCGCGCTCTGGGGTGTTTGGCCTGGCCACAGAAGTAGCATTTCTGGCCTTGGGACACTGCTGTGGTAGTTGGGCCATTGCTGGGATGTGGCTGGGGTGGCACGGCGCTATGAGACGGTCCTACCGTGTCCCAGGCTGTCGTTCCCCGTGGCATCCACGGTGCAGAGGAGTAGGCATCCATGCCCCGGTAGGCTGTGTCCAATGATAGTGCGAGTTCAGAGGCCTTGTTGAGGTCGAGGTCACTCTGCTCCAACAGTCGCTGTCAGGTGTAATTGGACCTGTGGCCCGCTACAAAAGCGTCCCGGATAAGTTCCTCTGTGTACACGGCGGCCTTTACATCCTTACAACCACAGGCCCGGCCAAGCACAGACAGTGCCTGAAGGTATTCCTCAGTCGATTCCCCAGGTTGTTGTTTACGACTCCCCAGGAGGTGCCTGGCGTACACCTCATTCACTGGGCGCGTGTACTGGTCCTTGAGAGCAGCCGTGTACGAGGTCGCATCCTGGATGACCGAGTACGCTCGGTGGTTCACTTTGGAGGTCAGGACATCCAGTTTGTCCTCATCCGATTTGACCGTTGCAGCGGAGGCGATCAGGAATCTTTCAAAGCACCTAAGCCAGTGAGCAAACTTGGTGGATGCATCCGTCTCCCGATGGTCTAAGTCCAGGCATGCTGGTGTGAGGATCTTCTCCATTATAAAAAATCTTGTTAATAAAATTGATGCGCTATCAATTACTCAAAAGACTGAGGTTAAGTGAGTAACTAACAGGCTTTTATTAACAAGAGAATGAAGGTGTGCCTCGAGTGGTCGACCAGTCCAGAATACAGGAGGGACTTTGGAGCAGTCACCTTTATACCTGGACTCGTGGGAGGAGTCAGCCGAGGCATGTACAGACATGTACACAGTGGAATACAAACACCCACACAGGCAGGTATAACAGTGGTTTACCACAAGCATCACGCAGCTGGTGGAAATTGATAATATATACCTCCCCATGAAATTCTGTGTGTAAAAATAATGAAGGTACAATATTAGGTAATGATATAATGAGGGAGTACAAAGCAATAATTGATTGTGGCAAAGGAAAGTTAACATGGCCAAAGGCGGATGGCCGTAAGGAAAAGATTAGACAACTGGCAAATAACACTGGCACCCTTGGGATGGCCACCGTAACTACCAGGGACTGGCACGAAGATACGGGAGGGTACGGAGCCATTTGTGATTCCGTGATTGGGGTATGGGCTGAAACAAAGTTAGATACAGGAAAAGCTAATATCGACCCTATTAAGATTCCCGGACCAGAACACAAGCCACACCGCCAGTACCCAATAAAGGCGGAGGCCAGGAAGGCAGTCGTGGACATAGTGAAGGGGCTAGTAGAAAGGGGTATCCTGAGGGAAACCACGAGCACTACTAATTCCCCCACATGGCCAGTAGAGAAACCTGATGGGAGCTATAGGTTGACTATAGACTATACGGCCCTCAACAAGGTCACTCCTAAATTACACCCCATCGTTGCCAGTCCCTCAACAATTTTGAATGGGCTATCCCCTGAACAGAAGATATTCACCGTTTTAGACATAGCTAACGGATTCTGGGCACTCCCATTAGATCCGGAATCACAAGAGAAATTTGCATTCACAGTAGGGGATAAACAATATACGTGGACCCGATTGCCACAGGGATTCCATAATAGCCCAGCTATTTTTCACTGTGTCATGAGTGATATCCTAAAACATATAGAAGTACCTAAAGGAAGCACTATTTTGCAGTACGTCGACGACATACTAATAGCCTCGGAAACGAAGGCAGACCATCTGGCAACCCTATATTTAGTACTAAGGGCCCTAGAGACGGCTGGCCTCAAGGCAAGCCCTAAAAAAAGCACAGATAGGAATAACTCAGGTCCTATACCTGGGACATCTAATCTCCCAAGGACTTAAAGAAATGCCACAGGACAGGAAACACGCTGTCCAGGGCATGCCAAGACCTGTAACAGTACGCGGAGTCAGGCAGGTACTGGGGCTCTTTAACTAGTCAAAATTTTATCCCGGGGTTCGCTAAATTAGCAGAACCTATACAAAGATTAGTGAAAGGGGGTAAACCCGCGTTGGAACCGATAGATTGGGGACCGGAACAAGAGGAAGCTTATACTCAACTAAAGTCTGAGCTAGTATCAGCCCCAGGGCTAGGACTGCCAGATATGAGTAAGGACTTCCACATACATTGCAACAATGAAGAAGGGTTTTACACAGCAGTAGTTACACAGGATGATGGGGATAAAAGAAGGCCCGTCGCCTACTATTCCACAGCGGAGGGACCGGTAGTCACAGGGCTCTCCCGGTGCATAGCTGCATTGGATTGTGCGGCTTGGGCAGTAAAGGTTAGTGAGCCGATAGTAATGACAGGAAACATTATATTGCACACTAAGCACACTCTGGTAGAGATGCTGAATACCGGGAAATTAAGATCCGTCTCGAACATGAGACGTGCCAAGTGGGAGGCCGTCCTCCTCCCTCCGAGTAAAGCAGTAACCATCGTTAGAGACACAGGGGAGAACCCAACAGAAGGAATACTGGGAACTGGGGAGCCCCACAACTGTGGGGACGTAGATATGAACCTGGAAGAAGATAGGATAAAAGACACCCCTTTAGCGACAGCGGAAGACATTGTACGTAGATGGTTCACGCAAGTATATAGATGGGCTGCCCCGAACGGGGTGGGCGGTGGTTAATGGCGAATTAAAAACCGTAGAGTCAGGGCGGATTGATGGAGGCCTATCGGCCCAAGTGGCAGAGCTAGTGGCTCTCACCAGGGCACTAGAGTTGTCAGAGAATAAAATCGTGAACATTTACACAGATAGTAGGTATGCCTTTGGGGTGGTCCACGATTATATAACTGCATGGGGTAGGAGGGGATTCATTACTGCGGGAGGCAATCCCATAAAACACCAGCTGAGGATAGAAGCCCTCCTAGAAGCTAGCAACAAACCCCAACAGGTAGCAGTAATTAAGATTAAGGCACATCAGAGGGAACCGGACCGGACTAGCCCGGACTGGTTAAATCACCGGGGGAACCAGGCTGCGGACCAAGCAGCACAAAGGGCGCTAGAGCAAGAAAGGATCGAAGAAGTACCAATAGCCGCTGTGAGCAGCTCCGAGGATGAGATAAGTATTGACGAACTCCATGAGGACACCCCCGACGTCGAAAAAGGTACGTGGGAAGAACAAGGCACAAAGCGGGGAAGCGATAATGTCTGCCGAAAGGACAACAGGGTAATGGCCCCCAAGTGCATTCAAAATACGCTATTAGAACTCCACCATGGGCTTGTACACTCAGGGAGAGAAGCGATGATGGGAAGCCTCAGCAAAGAATGGTGGTGGAAGGGGATGGGAAGAGATATCGCGAGATACTGCCATCGATGTATCACCTGTGTGCAGTATAACCCCAGGCGACCCATAAAAGTCAAAATGGGACATCAACCAAGGCCGCGAGGGCTCTGGGAGCATATACAGATAGACTTCACAGGTCCCCTTCCACCGTCACACGGCAAAACCTACTGCCTCGTGGTCATAGACCAATTCACCCGCTGGGTAGAGGCTTTCCCCACGCGAAATTGCACCGCTTTGACAGTTGCCAGAGTCTTAGCTGAAGAAGTAATCCCCAGGTGGGGAACACCAATTCAAATGGACTCTGATCAAGGTGCCCACTTTACCGGGAGTGTCATAAAAACGGTATGCCAATTAATGGGAATTAAACAAAAATTCCACATCCCATACCACCCTCAAAGTTCGGGCATGGTGGAACGAATGAACCGAACCCTTAAAAATGCATTGGCAAAGGCAATGCAGACGTCGGGGAAAACCTGGACTGAAGTATTGCCCATTATCCTAATGAAGCTGCGAGCCACTGAAAGCCGAACGACAGGCTTGACCCCTTATGAATTGATGACAGGAAGGGCGATGCAATTGCCAGAAGGCATCATAACAGGTGGGGCCGATGTAGGCCCTTTGAAAGATAGACTAAAATGATACGTTCTGGAACTTAGCACTCAATTAAAGGAGATGCGAAAGAATGTCCGCGATAATCAGGAGGACAAGGATCGGGCACAAGAGCTCACAATGATGGCTTATGTTCCCTCAGCGGGCAGTAAAGTCATGGTGAAAACTCTGCCCAGCAAACCAGGGTTCGCCCCAAAATGGAGTGGGCCATATGAAATCATAATCAGTGGGGATACCTGTGCCTGTCTAGACATAAGGGGTAAAGGAGCATGGAAGCATTGGACACAATTGAAAGTATATAAAGACGACTGACTGGCTACCTTCTGAATCTGTTTTACAGGTGATCTGCATACCCTTTGTCATAAAATTCCTGTAAAGACTGGACTGTAGTGATATATTAATCATGTTTAGAGTATTATGGGTAATGGCATTATTTCATATTGTCACGGGAAGCGCGGTGCCCCATTTACGTAAAGAGAGAGGATTGCATGTAAATACCTTTCTGTATATGTCATATGAAAAAAATGGGCAAAAGCTCCTGCTGGGTGTGCGCCCATGTGCCCACCCATACGGGGGGAGGAATCCCATTAAGACCTATCCCCTTTAAGGTAGAGGAGATGGTAGGGTGGTTATTATACTCTAATACCACCTGGAATAAGGAGGATACCATACAAACCCAAAATAGCTTGAATCCAGATCAGCTGGAACATGAGTGGAAACAGGCAGGGTATAACCCCACGAACTTTAAAGGATGGTTTCATCCCCAGTATGATAATCGAAGGTATCCAGAAGAGTTATTAGTCAGCACAGGGGGAAAACTAAACAATGCAGAGGGGGAAGTCTGCTTGGTAAACTATGACGAGATAGGGTTAGTGGTTGGATGGAGTAAGTGCAAGTATAATTACACTTTAACCAAAACCAGTACTAAACCACCAGGTGCCCGAGAATGGCCCTACGTGGGAACGTTTAATTTATCCGAAGTGCTAAACCGGACTAGCAATCTACCCTGGAGGGGAATACCTGGGATCATGTACCAACTTTGGAACAAATTTGAGGCCTATAATAATACCTATTTCATTTGCGGATATAAGGCATATCCATGGCTTCCACGAACCTGGACTGGGTCATGCTATATAGGATACGTAGTACCGTACATCCATTATTTATCCTCCCTAACCCACCAGTCGTTATGGCAACCAGCCAATCGTGTTAAGAGAGCTATTACGGAAACCGAAAGATTCTGGGCTATAGCATTCCCCTGGTACGGAACAGGAAAAATAGCAAGGGAATCCATAAACATGGCAGCAGTGCTCGAACAAATAGCCAACGATACGGCTGAGTCCCTGAGAGAAATGAGTGCCAAAATGGTGGCGATCCGGACCACCGCCTTACAGAATAGGATAGCCCTAGATTATCTGTTGGCAGCGCAAGGAGGCACCTGAGCCCTGATCGGGACAGACTGCTGTACATATGTCACAGATAGCTCCGAGAATATCACGAACCTAGCAAATCATATCCAAGAAGAAATAAAGAAGCTCCATCAACCCACAAGCACAGGGGGATGGCTTGATTGGTTGCTAGGGAAGACCGGGTGGGGAGCGTGGATGATGCAAGGGATAATAATAAGTTGTAATTTGTATGTTGATGTGTTGTGCGCTGAGTCTTATAAAGTTGTGTTGCCAAACTGCCATGAAAACCGTGATGCCAATCGCCTCTATCGAGGAGGAACACACCAACCTGCTACGAAGGGACGAAGAACACCAATACGACACTGTCGAAGGAGCAACCGAACCCCCAGACATAAGCCAGTGGCTGTAAGCACCGACGAAAGGGGGACCGAGGATGGTCATCTGGGAGCAAATGAATCGTGCTCCAGGACCAAGAGGAGGGACTGTTAGAATAAAATTTTGCTGGACAAGATTGCTGGACAAGATTTTGCTGGAAAAGACACAAACAACAAATTCGCTGACTGGGACTAATTGAATCACTGCACAGTGAGACATGCCACGCTTACGCATGGCTGGAACAAAGTTCATCTCGTGTCCTGACTGGGACTAATTGAATCACTGAGGACTAACAAGGTTCACTGGTATCCTATTATCGAACTAATCACATTCCGCCGGTGATGCGGACGGAACGAAGACCTGAAGAGGCAGAATTGGCAACACAAGTGTGTAAACTCCTGATTGGAGGAAAATAACGATATGCGCTAATAAGCGAATTGATTGGATGAATGTAAATGATCTAAAACCAACTTCTTGGAATTGTATATAAGCTCGGCACGTACTACAATCGGGGAGAAGGTGCTCTCGCAGACCGCGTGGTTGCAGACTCTTCTCCCAGAGCTCTGTCATTTAATAAAGTTGTCTCTCTTACTCAAAGTCTAGTTTCCGAGGAATCATTTTTCCTACAAAACCTGAATGATGCCACTACTCCTGATCTTTACCCGATCCCTCATATTCAGGATTTTTCCGCCCACTTGGCGGGTAATTCCATATTTTCCAAAGTCGACCTTGTTCGTGGTTATCACCAGGTTCCTGTGCACCCGCAGGATGTCCAGAAAACTGCTGTTATCACTCCATTTGGCCTTTTTCAATTTCTTCGGATGCCGTTTGGTCTGAAGAATGCTGCGCAGGCTTTCCAACGCTTGATGGGCTCCGTACTTCGGGACCTCAACTTTGTATTCGTCTGCCTCAAAGATATTCTCATCGCCAGTACAAACAAGGAGGAACACATTGGTCATCTGCGCACTATTTTGTCGCCTCAGCCAACATGGCCTGATCATCAACCCGGCCAAGTGCCAGTTCGGCCTACAACAGATCAATTTCCTGGGACACCGCATAACATCAGAGGGCACAATTCCTCTGCATACCAAGGTGGAAGACAGTAACAGCTTTTCCTCGACCACAGACGGTTAAGGCCCTGCAGGAATTTCTGGGCATGGTAAATTTCTACCACCAGTTCGTTCCTAAAGCAGCCATGTTAATGCAGCCCTTATACGAGTCCCTCAAAGGCAAGTCGGGTAAAGACCCCGCAAGCTGGACGGACGAAATGGACCGCGCCTTCAAAGACACCAAAAGCGCTTTGGCCAATGCGACCATGCTGGCACACCCGCTGCCAGCAGCCACCATCGCCCTTACTACAGATGTTTCAGACTACGCCATTAATGGAACGTGGCAGCCCCTAGCATTTTTCAGCCGCCAACTGCGGCGAAACGAGTGAGCCTACAGTACCTTCGAACGGGAGTTGCTGGCTCTTTTCCTGGCCATCCGCCATTTCCAGTTTTTGTTAGAAGGACGTCCCTTCACCACGTTTGTAGACCATAAACCATTTATGTTCGCCATGACCAAGACCGCCGAACCGTGGTCAGCTAGTCAACAACGTCACTTGACGTTCATTTCTGAATTTACTACCGACATCCAACACGTAGCTGGTAAAGACAACTTGGTGGCAGACTGCCTCTCCCGCGCGACCATTCACGCTGTCCAGCTCGGCATTGACTATGCCCTCATAGCCGCCGATCAAGCTTCTGACCCTGAAGTGCAAGTTTTCCGCACCGGCAGCTCTAGCCTCCAGCCGGCTGACATCGAATTTCACACGGCAGGAACTACGCTGCTTTGTGATGTGTCTATGGGTACTCCTCGCCCTATAGTATCGGGCCCCTGGCGCCGTAATGTCTTTGACGCCATACATGGCTTGTCACATCCTGGCATGAAGGCCTCGCAAAGGTTAATGTCATCCAAATTCGTCTGGAAAGGAATGCACAAAGACGTCCGCGACTGGGCCAACACTTGTGTCGTTTGCCAAAAGGCCAAGGTGCAATGTCACGTCAAAGCCGCTTTGGCCACTTTTGCAGTACCAGAACGATGGTTTGACCACGTAAACGTAGACCTCGTTGGGCCTCTTCCACCGTCGCATAGGGGTTTACGCACATCCTCACCATGGTGGACCGCACCACTAGATGGCCAGAAGCGGTTCCCCTTTATTCCACCACTTCAGCAGACGTGGCCAGAGCTTTCATCACTTCTTGGGTCGCCCGTTTCGGTGTACCGGCGGACATCTCTTCAGACCGTGGACCACAGTTCTCTTCTGAGCTTTGGAACGCTGTGGCTAACGTTATCGGCGTCAAACTTCACCGTACCATGGCTTATCATCCGCAGGCGAATGGCCTGTGTGAGCGCTTTCACAGGTTGCTCAAAGCAGCACTGAGGGCCAGTCTCCAAGGTGCAGGATGGGTAGACAAGCTACCGTGGGTCATGTTGGGTCTTCGCACAGCACCCAAGGAAGATCTTCGTTCGTCTTCAGCCGAGTTAGTCTATGGTCAGCCGCTCCGCGTGCCAGGAGATTTTCTTCCAATTCCTTCAGAGCCATGGTCCACAGCCGATCAACACATCAGCCACCAGGAGACAGCCAAGTTTTTCACGCCGGTGCCAAATTCTCACCATGGTTTCCAAACTTCCCACGTTCCAGCAGATCTGAAGAATGCCGAATATGTCTTCATCCGGCACGACGCTCACCGAGACCCCCTCAAGGCCCCTTACACCGGTCCTTTTCACGTGCTTGAACCAGGAGACAAAAGCTTCCTGGTGGATCTCGGGGGTAAACGGGACCATGTGTCCGTTGATCGCCTGAAACCGGCTCACCTCGACCTCCCTGTCGAGACCGTGCAACCGCCAAGACGTGATCGTCCGCCTGCTGTTGTCACACCAGAACAAGCACAACCACCAGTCAGCTCGCCCGCCATCCCACACCTTCCACTCCAGGAGTACCGAAGTCGCTCTGACAGGCTTGTCAGACCTCCTCGCCGGTTTACTTTTTCTGTTAAAGACAATTCTGGGGGGCGCATGTGGCAGAGCCACCAAGGGACTCTGAACAACTGTACATAATTTCCTTTAACAATGTTAGCTACAGTCTGAAACTGTATCCTTCTTTGTATTGTTGGAATGTATGGAGCGCGGGCCCTTTAAGAGCAAGCTCCAATGCGATGACGCCATGCCGTCGATCATGTGATCCCCGAACGGCGGGAGGAACGTGATGACGTCAGGACGTCGACCGTCGGGCTGGGCAGCCAGTCCTCGTGGAATCTTGACAGTGAAAGGACCTGTATCTGAAGTTCTCCTGCTACTGTTTGTTTTTACCCAGTTAACTCAACATTAAACATCGCTGGTTTAATTACCCGAGTCGAACTCAGTCTTTTAGATCAGGAATAAGTGCATTCCTACAATGTATAGTAATACCTACACAGTTGTGGGTATGTGAGAATACCGAAGGAACAATCCTAGGGATAGACATACTGCAAGAAGTAGGAGCTTTAGTCGACCCTAAAGCGAATGAAGTGTACTGGCCACCAGATTATAAGTAAAGCAAACAGGCAGCCCCGGGAAACACAGCAGATCGGGTAGGGGCAATTAAAGTTATAGACCCAGAATGGGATAAGAAGGGACCGTGGGCCATCCCATGCAAAGAGTAGATTGGGGTGTGGGCAACACATAAACAAGATTGTGGTTTAGTCCAAACTCCCCCGGTGAAAATACCAGGACCAATGCATCGCCCACATCAACAATATCCTTTAAAGGAGGAAGCCAAAGCAGCAGAAGGGACAGAGTGTTGGAATTAACCAAACAGGGAATCTTACGAGAAACTATATCTGAAACTAATTCCCCGATATGGCCAGTAAGGAAACCTGATGCATCATTTCGATTGACAATAGATTATATAGAACTAAATAAGGTGACCCCAAAGGAATATCCGATAGTAGCGAGCCCTGCTACAATTTTTAATGGACTAAAGCCCGAACACAATTTTTTTTTTTTTTTTTAAAACAGTATTAGACATTGCGAACGGATTCTGGTCCATACCATTGGACAAAGAATCGCAAGAGAAATTTGCTTTCACACTAGATGGGAAACAATATACTTGGACGAGGGTCCCTCAAGGGTTCCATAATAGTCCAGCTATATTCCACCGACACATGGCCAAGGCCCTGGAGGAAGTAGAATTAGAGGAGGACAGCAGCACTGTGTTGCAGTATGTCGACGATTTACTGATAGCTTCCACAAGCACTCAGGGGCATGTTAAAGCCTTGTCTAAAATTCTGAAAGCTCTTCGGGATGCAGGCTTTAAAGTAAACCCAACCAAAGCTCAAGTAGGGAGATCAGAGGTAACCTTTCTGGAGTATAACATCAGCATGGGCAAGAGAGCCATGCCAGACGATCGAAAGTGGGCTATAAACGATATGCCTAAACCTGTGAATATAAGTGGAGTTCGACAAGTAATGGGACTATTTAATTATAGCAGAAATTTTATTGAAGGATTCTCACAACTAGCTGCACCTCTGTATGAATTGACCAAAGGGGGAAAAGCTGCAGAGGAACCCACTGAATGGACAGAGTTACTGGCGGAAGCCTTCACTAAATTAAAACAGGCACTGACTGCTGCACCAGCCTTAGGATTACTCGATATGGGGAGGCCATATCAGATCTTCTGCCACAATCACAGGGGACATTACAGTGCAGTGGTAGCACAAAAGCATGGGGATTACATGAGACCTGTAGCCTACTATTCGACACGAATATCCCCGATAGTAGCCGGTATGCCAAGATGCGTTGCCGCGATTGATTGTGCACGGTGGGCAGTCAAAGTGAGTGAACCTGTAGTAATGGCAGGGGATATTGTGTTACATACACAACACACCCTAGTGGAATTGTTAAATACCGGACGATTAAAAACCGTCTCAAACGGCCGGAAGGCTGCTTGGGAGGCTGTCCTGTTACCAAAAGATAAATCCATACAGATAGTTAGAGATATGAGCCAGAACCCCGCAGTTATGATGGGAATGAAGGGAGAGGAACACTGTTGCACCAGTGAAGAAGAATCAGAATATGTAGACAGGATCAGGGAATTGCCTTTGACACAGGCAGACCTAGAGCTATATGTGGACGGGTCCCGTAAATATGTTAACGGAACACCACGAACAAGTTGGGCCATGGTGACCAGAGATGGCACCGTCCAGAGGGAAGGAAGATTACCAGGGGGTAGTTCAGCACAGGTTGCCGAGCTAACAGCATTGACAGAAGCATTAAAATTGGCAGCAGGGAAATGGCTGAATATCTATACCGATAGTCGCTATGCCTTTGGCATAGTACATGATTATATGGCAGCTTGGAGTAGAAGGGGGTATATTGCCTCAGGTGGCAAACCCATACAGCATGAGGAATTAGTAAAGGAATTGGTAGCTGCCTCAGGGTTACCCACTGAAACAGCTGTAGTGAAGGTAAAAGCCCACCAGAGGGGGAACTCCCCCACAGAAAAGGGAAACAGAGCCGCCGATCGTGCAGCCAGAAAAGTGGTAGAGCAACAGATTGCAGCAGTAAACAAGAGCAACACAGAACCAGAAACACAGATAGACATAGCTGCTGTAACTGCATTGCCAGAAGATATAGATATGTCCAAATTACATAAGGAAGTATCCCAGGAGGAGAAACAGCTATGGGAACGAGGGGGACAAGGAGAAAGGGCGGGGGGAATATGGAGGAAAGAGCAGCAGATATGTGCACCAGGCTGTATACAACAGGAATTAATGAAAATGTACCATGGTAGGCAACACACAGGTATATCCAATATGTTAAACAACCTCCAGCGATGCTGGTGGTGGCCCGGAATGAAACAAGCTGTGGACAGATTCTGTAGACACTGCCCCATATGTGCGCAGTATAACATAGGGAAACCCGTCGAGGTAAAGTGGAGACGTCAGCTGAGACCAAGAGGCCCATGGGAGAAGTTGCAGATAGACTTTACTGGACCTCTACCGAAATCAAAGGGGAAAATGTACTGTTTGGTAATAATAGATCAATTTACTAGATGGGGTGAAGCTTTCACCACTAGAGATTGCACAGCAACAACTGTAGCACGAATAATGGCAGAGGAGGTTGTACCACGATGGGGGATCCCGCTACAGATTGATTCAGACCAGGGAACACACTTTACAGGAAAGGTTATAAAAGAAACATGTGCATTATTAGGTATCAGACAAAGGTTCCACATACCATACCACCCTCAGAGTTCAGGGATGGTGGAAAGGATGAACCGGACTTTGAAATTATCCTTAGCTAAAGCAATAGAAGACACGGGGAAGGGATGGGCAGAGTTACTCCCGAGTATACTGATGAGACTTAGAGCAACTCCGAATAGAACCACGGGGCTGACACCTTTCGAACTAATGACCGGACGAGCAATGACACTGCCGGAAGGAGTCACTACCGGGGGTGAGGATGTAGGGCCCCTGAAGGATAGAATTAGGAGATTTATTAAACAATTGTGTACGCAATTACACGCTCTCAGACATGAGGCCAAAGACCAACAGATTATACGGGATCTGGAACAGGACACACAGGACGACCAGAAGGAGGTCCCAGCTGTAGGTAGCAAGGTGATGGCAAAAATAATACCAGCCAAACCAGGGCTAGCACCCAGACGGTCAGGAACTTACGTAGTATTAATGAACAGTGACACATGCGCTTGTATGGATGAGTCTGGAACAGGTAAAGGACGGTGGAAGCACTGGACTCAGTTAAAAATATATAACAAAAACAATGAGTAAACCAGAGATGGCGCCTTTTGAGGAGAGTGAGGAGTATGCTAGAAGGTACAAAGAATGGGAAGGGGAGTTTCTACATATATTAATGCTAGGGCTGTGCAGGATGTTAATATTATACGTCGTGGTGTGAGAAATAGCCGTTAGAATTAAAACCCATCTTTGAATCTTAGAACAGAGACTGAGAACATGCAGCCGGGAACAGAGAGCATAAATGCCAGCAAGGTCAAATATCAAGCATCAAAAGACAAATAGAAGTGATAAGGGAATCGTAAAATGCAAAACATCACAGGGTGGTGGGATAATAGACAAAAATGGAGCCGAAAAGTCATAAAATGTCCTTAAAGAAACATAACAAAACATTCCTCAGAAAGATAAGAGGGAGGCTTCATCAGCCATGGAGAAAGGGACGGCGAGGGATGCCTTCCCGCTTCACAATTGGACAATAGGATGGCGATCAAATGACTGACACCAGGTGTTTACCAGCCCACTGAAATAACTATAAATATAGACGACCGAGAGGGGAAATCAGGCAGTCAGGGGCGAAGGCTTCTCCGAGGTGGCTACGGCCTAACACCTTGGTTAAGTTTAGCCTCTGAGGTGGCTGATGGCCGAACACCTCCAGCAGCTTGAGAGATGACCCAACGGAAATGACCACTGCAGCAGACTGCAGGAATCCACCCAATCCGAGACCACCCTACTGCCTCCCCGTCCGTCCGGTCATGTCATTCTGATTCGTGAGTCGTAGATCGCTCCTACTATTATGTCCGTGTATAATTGAGACACGGACTGCAGGAGTTGATTATAACAAGTCTTTACTGAATGGAGACAACCTGGAAACTGAAACTACAGAAGCCTGCTGTGGCCTTTTATACAGGGGTGGTCACTGCCGGTACTGCAGTCTGAGACCAGTTATTCCCTTAAAGGTACATACACAACTCCTACTGTTACGGGTTGTATGTCTATTATACTCGGTTTAAACCATATGTAATATCTGATTGTGCTTTAAAACTGTAGCTCTTTAATAAAAGCCTTGCAACTTCTAAAACCCTGTTGGGTAATCTGTGTGAGCCTGTGATCCTAATCTTACAGTGGTTTGCATCTACAAGTATATCTGGAAACAGAGCCAGAGACCAAGAAATGAACAAGATGTACAGCAGTTTGAACTGATAGAATTATTCTATTCTGATCCGTTCTAATTGGCTGAGAATTATTCTATTCTGATCCGTTCTAATTGGCTGGTGACGACCAGCCCCCTTTCTGTAATTACAGGAACACTAGAAGTCCGGAATGAGGTGAAGCGTCCTCGCCTTGATTCTAGGGATGAACATAAGTATTGCCGTTGTCGAGGGGGATTAGTAATAAGGAAAACACAAGATGAGGTGTATTTTAGTGTAACCCATAGAATTATTAAGGTTGCCATTAATATGAGTACTCTAGAGATGCCTGCGATGTGTAACAATCATACAAAACAAATATGGAACTCCCTGTGGGTAAAACAATTAGAGGGTCCACAGGGAAAATCTCTCTTACAAAGACGTAAGAAACAGGGAGTATTGGAAATGGCCGGAGCAGGGTATGTGGCCGGGTTAGCAACAGTTAATAGCTTGGACATAGGAGTAAACGAAGGAGTAGAGGAACTACAAGCAAAAATAAAGAAGTTACTAAAACAAGCCACTGGAAATAGCCAGCAATTGGCACTGGCAGGAAAACAAACAATAATGCAATTGTTGGGGGTGGAAGAGGTAGTAGCCCCCCATGCAGAAACAATCAATACAATTATTGATCGACTTGACAATGCTTCTCGCCAAACCCATAAGGAACTAGTATGTGCCATGTATGGCTCATGGCTATTGTCAAATGCTCAGCATAACATGAGGCAAATAAATAATGGACAGATCCCTGATTGGATTACTAATGAGGATCTGGAACCTTGGACTGACACAAATGAAAGCCTATGTAAGGGGCGTAAAATGGGACAAGTATACCGGGCAGGCAATTGCCTGAGCCCATGGACTAAGGTGATTGGCTTTGTACTGGCCATCCCACAACTCCCAGAAGAGGGACAGCCCCTATACGACGTGATTAACATAGGAGAGATACAAAGGGAAAGTTGGGTTAAATATCATGATGTCCCTACCAAGGCACTTTGGGAAGGGGATGAAGATAATAAAAAGAATGGAACCTTAAGGGGGGTGGTAATGGACGGGTGCCACCACAAGGGAAGGACATGGGCGTGCACACACACCCCCACCAAGAGAGACACATCCGAGTGCGGATTCACAAATGCCGCCAATTGCACCCTTGAGGTACACCCAAGGGGGATACACCGGACAAGGGTAGCACCAAGGAACAACGGGGCATTTTGTGTCACCACAACTGAACAGAAATATGAATATCAAGATATGATTTGTCCCATTCCCCAGCCAAACTTTTGTTTTGATCCAAAGTTTTTTTCTCAGATAGGACATCAATATATACACCCACCAAGACCACAGGAAATAAAAACATGGTCACTTGATAGTACGGTACTTAATAAAGAGGTTGAAACTTATGTCATACCAGAGCCCAAGGCAATTCCTAAGTTAGAGTTGTGATTGTTGCTAGGGAATCGGTGGAGTCGGATCTGAGAGGGGTCTCAGAAGGTTCTCCCCAGGCCTATGAATAAAGACCGTTTTGAACCATCCTTCACTCGATGTCTGTCATCTGTACCAAAGCTAAGCATCAACTTTGTATATCACACTGAGGGGGAAAGGGTTAAGTATCGACCTGGCACAACACCGGGTCCACTTTTCAGGATACAACAGTCACTGTACGCCTTTTTCTTTAGTTTCAATTTTGCCCTCATCTCTTTATTCATTCCTGGAGTTTCATTATTGGCTAGATTGTTCTTTTTTATAGTGGAATATAATTCTCCTGAACTCTATTGATCACCTTTTTAAATATTTTCCGCTGCTATTCTCTTTGTTTGTCAATATTCTCTTCCAGTTTATCCACTAGTTCTATTTACATCATCTCAAAATCAGATTTTTCCAATCTATTACTTTTGTATTTGGCAATCATTATCTTAAACCTTTTCCCTTTTCCCTACCTCCTCTTGCCAGATTATTTGGTGCAGTTAAAATCTCCCATGATTATGAAATGTATTTTACTCATTTTTATCTCCGAGATGTCAGGAACATAGGGTCTAATGAAAGTGAGGAACTGAATGAAATCAGTATTTGTGTGGAAATGGTGTTAGGGAAATTGATGGGATTGAAGGCCGATAATTCCCCAGGGCCTGATAATCTACATCCTAGGGTACTTAAGGAAGTGGCCCTAGAAATAGTAGATGCATGGCTCGTCATCTTCCAAAAGTCTATAGACTCTGGAACAGTTCCCATGGATTGGAGGGTAGTTAATGTAACCCCACTATTTAAAAAAGGTGGTAAAGAGAAAACGTGGAATTAAAGCCTGACATCGGTAGTGGGAAAGATGCTAGAGTCCATCATAAAAGATGTAATAGCAGTGCACTTGAAAAACAGTGACAGGATCGGACAAAGTCAACATGGATTTACAAAAGGTAAATCATGTTTGACTAATCTACTGGAATTTTTTTTGAGGATGTAACTGGTAGAATAGATAAGGGAGTACCAGTGGATGTGGTGTATTTGGGCTTTCAGAAGGCTTTCAATAAGGTCCCACAAAAGAGATTAGCGTGCAAAGTTAAAGCACATGGGATTGGGGGTAAGGTATTGACTTGGATAGAGAACTGGATGGCAGACAGGAAGCAGAGTTGGAATAAATGGGTCTTTTTCCGAGTGTCAGTCAGTGACTAGTGGGGAACTGCAGGGATCGGTGCTAGGACGCCAGCTATTCACAATATATATTAATGATCTAGAAGAGGGAACTTGATGTAATATCTCCAAGGTGTGGAGATGCCGGTGTTGGACTAGGGTGGATAAATGTAAGAGGTCACACAACAACAGCTTTATTTGAAATCACAAGCTTTCGGAGCGCTGCTCCTTCATCACTTCACCTGATGAAGGAGCAGCGCTCCGAAAGCTTGTGATTTCAAATAAAGCTGTTGGACTATAACCTGGTGTTGTGTGAACTCTTACATAATATCTCCAAGTTTGCAGATGACACAAAGCTGGGTGGGCGTGTGCGCTGTGAGGAGGATGCAGAGAAACTCCAGTATGATCTGGATAGGTTGGGTGATTGGGCAGATGCATGGCAGATGCAGTATAATGTGGATAAATGCAAGGTTATCCACTTTGGTGGCAAAAACAGGAAGACAGATTAACTGAACGGCAATAGACTGGGAAAAGGGGAAGTGCAACGAGACCTGGGTGTCCTTGTGCACCAGTCTCTGAAGGTAAGCATGCAGGTGCAGCAGGCGGTTAAGGCGGCAAATGGTATGTTGGTCTTCATAGCGAGAGGATTCAAGTACAGGAGCAAGGATGTCTAGCTGCAGTTGTACAGGGCCTTGGTGAAACCACACCTTGAGTATTGTGCGCAGTTTTGGTCGCCTTATCTGAGGAAAGATGTTTTTGCCATGGAGGGAGTGCAGCGAAGATTCACCAGACTGATACCTGGGATGACAAGAATGCCGTATGGAGAGAGATTGGGTCGATTAGGCTTATATTCGCTAGAGTTTAGAAGAATGAGAGGGGATCTCATTGAAACTTATAAAATTCTAACAGGACTAGACAGACTAGATGCAGGAAGGATGTTCCGATGGCGGGGGAGTCCAGAACCGGGGTCACAGTCTAAGGATAAGGGGCGCGGGACGGGGCCCCGCGGGACGGGGGGGCCCCGCGGGACGGGGGGGGGCCCCGCGGGACGCGGGGCCCCACGGGACGGGGACGGGGGCCCCGCGGGACGGGGAGCCCCCGCGGGACGGGGAGGGGGGCCCCGCGGGACGGGGGGGGCCCCCGCGGGACGGGGGGGGGGCCCGGCGGGATGGGGGGGCCCGGCGGGACGGGGGGGCCCCGCAGGACGGGGGGGGCCCCTGCGGGACCGGGGGGGCCCCGCGGGACGGGGACCCCGCGGGTCGGGGGGGGCCCGCGGGACGGGGGGGCCCCGCGGGACGGGGTGGGCCCCGCGGGACGGGGGGGGCCCCGCGGGATGGGGGGGCCCGGCGGGACGGGGGTGCCCCGCAGGACGGGGGGGGGCCCCTGCGGGACCGGGGGGGCCCCGCGGGACGGGGACCCCGCGGGACGGGGGGGGCCCCGCGGGACGGGGGGGCCCCGCGGGTCGGGGGGGGCCCGCGGGACGGGGGGGGCCCCGCGGGACGGGGTGGGCCCCGCGGGACGGGGGGGGCCCCGCGGGACGGGGGGGGCCCCGCGGGACGGGGGGGGGGCCCGCGGGACCGGGGGGGGGGCCCCGCGGGACCGGGGGGAAAAGGGGGGTGTGTGGGAAGGGGGGGTTATGGGGAAAGGGAGTGGGGTAGCCAGCAGACCCTCTCCCTTCTGCCAGTGTTGGTCCCTGTCTGGGCCGGAAGCCTGGGACTGGAGTTGCGCTGCCGGCCGTTGGAGAAGCCTAGGCCTCGGGCCCCTGCACTGACATGGCCCAGCCTACCTTTCAATACCTTGAAAGATGAAACTTAAAATACTTAGAAAACATTTTTGGTAAATCTTTCTATAACATACACTTTACAACCTCACCAATCTTTTTATTAAAAAAGGGGGTCCTCACCGGTCACTGCTGTATCACAAACAACAATGGCCGCCGCTTGCTTTCAGTTGGAAAGATTAGGCCCCGCCCACTCTATGTTCCTGTACTAAGATGGCCACGCATGCACTCTGTTACACACTGAATCAAAATGGCGGCACACAAACTTTTTGCCCTCCTTGACAAAGATGGCTGCAGTTAACCTGGGGCTGTCAGCAGAAGAAATCCCCTCAGCTGCAAACACGAGATCTTCAGATAATTATTCGGGGCTTGCGACCTACCCCAGTTGCTTATGAAGCCTCCCCACCTACCGACCCCAGGAATGGAGCTGAGGCAGCAGGCCCTCTTCCCTCTGCCAGTGTTGGTCCCTGTATAGGCCAGAAGCCTGGGACTGGAGTTGCGCTGCTGGCGGTTGGAGAAGCCTAGGCCCCGGGCCCCCGCACTGACATGGCCCCTAGAAATAAATCACATACTGGACTCATTTATTACACGCAAATTATATAATGAGCTACTTGGGCTCCTAAGTACCAAATTTGTGCTGGATAAAATCCCCTCCACACACACAGAAAGTGGGAAAAATAAATCAATAGTTAGTAGTTAGGAATCAAGATGCGGCGGGACGGGAGGTGCCTAGCTCGGGCGTGGCTGGGCAACAGAGGCCCAGGCTTTGAGGCCTGGAAAAACGGTGAAAGGTAGGAAAATGATAGAGGTTAGCAAAAAGATTTACAGATTAATTAACTTTTTTTTTAAAATAAAGTGTGTTTTAAAAGCAACTTATTTTTTTGCTGGAAATGTAGATTTGAAAAGAAACACGCAGAAAGTGGGAAAAAGAAATTAAGAGTTTGGAATCAAGATGGCGGCCACTCACCTCATTTCAGAATGATTGCTCAACCGTCGGGTCGCTCGACTGTATGATTGGTCAACCTTCACGTCGCTTGATGCTAATGAGCGGATAATGAGCGGAATTTTGAACGTTTTTTGGATACCGTCGGCACAATTTTTGTCCGACCAAAAACTAAATACGCCTGCAAGAGTCCCCTAATGATGAGCTTTCTTTTGATAGAACATAGGTAGGTACGCTCTATAACTTTTGATGAGAGAGACAGAGAGAGAGACAGAGAGAGAGACAGAGAGAGAGACACTGTTTTATATATAGAGATGCGGCTCCTGCGAAGCGCCTTGGGACGTTTTACTGCATTAAAGGTGCTACATCAATACAAGTTGTTCCATTTACTCTGTCTAAACAATTCTTCATTTTAGAACACCTCGATCAAATCTCCTCTTAACCTTCTCTGCTCTAAGGAGAACAATCGCAGCTTCTCCGTCTATCCAAGTAACTGTAATCCCTCATCCCTGAAACCATTCTAGCAAGTCTCTTCTCCAAAGCCTTCACGTCCTTCCTAGTGTGGTGCCCAGAATTGGACACAATACTCCAGCTGAGGCCAAACTCGTGTTTTATACAGGTTTACCATCGATTCCTGGTTTTTGTACTCTACGCCTCAATTTATAAAGCCCAGGATCCCATTGTCTTTATTAACTACAATTGCTTTGTTAACCTGTCTTGCCACCAAAGATTTGTGCACAAACATCCCCCCAGGTCTGTGTTCGTGCACCTCTTTTAAAATTGTACAATTTCGCTTGCATTGTCTCTTCTCATTCTTCCTCCCAAACTGTATAACCTCACACTTTTCTGTGTTGCAATTCATCTGCCATGTGTCCGTCCAATCCACCAGCCTGTCTACGTCCTCTTGAAGTCTATTACTATCTTCCTCACTGTTTTAAACACTTCCGAGTTGAGTCAGCTGCAAATTTCAAAATTGTGGCCTTTATCCAAATCCAGGTCATGAATATGTATCAAAAACGGCAGTTATCCTGGTACTGATCCCCGGGGAACACCACTGAATACCTCCCCCTCCACTCCAAAAAACAGCATTCACCACAACTCTCTGTTTTCTATCCCTTAGACAATTTTGTATCCCTGCTGCTGCTGCTTCTTTTATCCCACAGGCTTCAATTTTGCCAACAAGCCTATTACGTGGTACTTCTTCAAACGCCTTTTTAAAGTCCATATACACAGCATCAACTGAACAGCCCTCATCCACCCTGTTATCTCGTCAAAAGCCTCAAATCAAGTTTCTCAAAATGACAGAGAAACTCTTTCCTCTAGTGGGGGAGTCCAGAACAAGAGTGCATAATATTTACGTTATAAACAGTCCATTCAGGGGTGAGGTCAGGAAGCACGTCTTCACACAAAGCCCAGTGGAAATCTTGAACTGTCAAACGGCCTAGTTTGGCACAAATCTGACCTCTCACCAAGGACTGTGTTTGAAATCCCCACATTCATTTTACACAAGACCTTCAGATGGGTAGGGGTGAAAGGTCGGCGTTTTGACCCTCTGACACCCAGCCCTTGCTGAAGATTGTTTCGAGTGCTGTACCGTGTCTTTTCAGAATTCACCACAGAATTACATAACGGTAATCCAAAAGGTCGTCTTTAGGCATATTAACAGAAAAAGGGTTGTCAGAGGAGCGGTGGGGCCTATTGGGGACCAAAATGGAGAACTACTGGTGGAGGCAGAGGCATGGCTGAGGTACTAAATGAGTACGTTGTATCGGCGTTGACCAAGGACAAAGATTTGTCAAAGTTATGGTAAACGAGGAGATTGCTGGGATACTGGATGAGATAAAATAGATAAAGAGGACGTACCAGACAGACTGGCGGTAATTAAAGTGAATAGGTCACCTGGTCCGGATGGGATGCACCCGAGGTTACTGTGGGGAGTAACGGTAGAAATTGCGTTGGTGCTGTCCACAATCTTCCAATCCTCCTTAGATTACAGGGGTGGTGCCAAAGGACTGGAGGATTGCAAATGTTACACCCTGGTTCAAATAAGGAGAGAAGGATAAACCTGGCAATTACAGGCCAGTCAGCTTAACCTTGGTGGTGGGAAAGCTTTTAGAACTCCATGTGTGGTCTAACCAAGGTTCTATACATGTTTAAAATACCTTCTCTGCTTTGCATATCCATCATTCTAGAAATGAACCCCAGTGCTTTGTTTGCATTTTCATGGCCTGGTTAACCTGCTTTTAATGATTTGTGCATCTGTCCCTCTGGATCCCTTTGCTCCTCTACCCCATTTAGACGTTAACTTTACAAGGAGTATGTTTCCTTATCCCTCCTACCAAAATTGCAGCATCTCTCATCTATCTATATTGAAATTACTTTGCCATTTACACACCAACCTGCCAGTTTATTAACATCTTCTATTTTGTCACAGTGCTCCTCAGTATTTATACACCAGAATTTGGTGTCATCTGTAAATTTGGAAATTACACTAACTATTCCCAAGTATATATAATGGTGCCTCTGTTCTCTCTCTCCCTTGCTTATTTAAGTATCGGGGTTTTATCCTCTAACTTTTGCTAGTTTATTAATTATTTCACCCTTTCTATTTTATTTATGTCTTGATCTCTTCTTCCAATGTCATGTCCACCTTTTTCATCTACCTGGTAAAAACTGAGGCAAAGTAACTATCCAATATTTCTGAAACAGAAACAAAAAATGCTGGAAATACTCAGCCAGTCAGGTGCTGCAAATACTCAGCAGGTCAGGCTTTTGTATCCAATATTTCTGCCATTTTGCTGTCATTACCTGTTGGTTTATCTTGTGATCCTCTAGTGGCTCTGTCCCTATCCTGAATTTCCTATTATTTATGTGCCTGTACAATACTTTACTATTTCTTTTTATATTCCTTGATAATTTAATTTTGCAGTTCCTTCTCACCTTCCTAATTGTTTTTCTTATTCTTTCCCAGCCTCTTCCAATTCCCTTGTCATCCTCTCCTTTATTGTCACTGTACTCGGTGTCTGTATTTTTCATCAGTATCCATTTTACCCTCATCTCTTTATTCAGCCCTGGTGTTTTATTATTGGCTAGTTTGTTCTTGTTTTGTAGTGGAATATAATTCTCCTGAACTCTATTGATCACCTTTTTAAATATTTCCCACTGCTGTTCTCTCTCTTTGTCTGTTTCTTCTGTTCCATGTTTATCTTCCCGAGTTCCATTGTCATCACCTCAAAATCAGCTTGTTCACAATCTCATTACTACTCCTGTCTTTCTCAATCATTATTATGTTGTGATCGATAGTGTAGATTTTCACCTAAGTTTACTTCTCTTATCTGCTCTGGTTCATTTCCCATTATAGATCCGTCAGTGATTCCTCTCTGGTTGGGCTTCTTATGTACTGGGTAAGAAAGGAATCCTGAACACACTGTAAATACTCCATTCCCTTTTCCGCTTTCCCTACCTCTTCTTGACAGATCATTTGGTGTAGTTAAAATCTCCCATGACCAGGATATGTATTTTACTCTTTTTATAGTTTTGCTGACACAGTTTTCTTCCACTGCTAGGCGGTCTCTACAATAATCTGTTGAGCATTATTTCAACATGACCGAGAGCTCTGCTCCCCCGAAGCATCTGTGTCCTATATGGAAATACGCGATCAGCAGGAATCGCTTGTCAATTGCTCAAAAATGTCAGATAAATTTACAAAATAACCAATTACAGAGACGGGGGGGGGGGGGAAGGGAAGAGAGACAGACACAGAGACAGAGACAGAGACAGAGAGAGTACACTGTATACTCCCTCTACACTGTCCCATCAAACACTCCCAGGGCAGGTACAGCACGGGTTAGATACAGAGTAACGCTCCCTCTACACTATTACATCAAACACTCCCGGGGCAGGTACAGCACGGGTTACATACAGAGCAAAGCTCCCCCTACACTGTCCCATCAAACTGTCTGTAGCTCTGATGCCGGTTGTGTCGGCCTGAAGCTGCCGTGAACTCGGGGCGGGACTGAGCGCCGCGCCGATGAGCCGAGCCTGGGCCGTGTGGTGAAGAGTGAGGAGGACAGACAGGCCGGTGGAATGGGCGGACACAGGCCTGTGGGATTGAGCACAGAGAGTGTGAGGGAGGGCAGAGTGTCTGGGGGCAGAATGAGGAGACAAGAGGAGCCAAACAGGGGGATTTTAAAGGGGGCACGAGGAGAGAGGGAGCGGTGAGACCAGAGACCCGAGGCCAGGTGAGTATTTAAACTCACTTTTGCGAGCTTTTCTATACAGAGGCTGTTGTGGGAGTGGTGAGACCAGAGACCCGAGGCCGGGTGAGTATTTAAACTCACTTTTGCGGGCTTTCTTACAAATTTCAGACCGGCGGCGGTGTTCCAGAGCCACGTCACGATTCAAAACGTGACACGGGCAGGAGGGAGCAGCTGATTGGGTGAGTACGGCCAGGTTAGTTTGACAGCTAAGGTTCACAGTTTATAAAGTTTAGATGGTCTTAATTTTTTGTGGTTATAGTTTCTAGTGTTAGTAACCAAGGGCCCTTGAGTATATCATTTAATTGGTGGTATTGATTTGATTTAAGTTAATTTGAATTAATTAAAGGGTAAGTCATGGCAGGAGAGCTCTGTGCCGTGGTATGCTCCTCCTGCACTATGTGGGAAATCAGGGACACTTCCTGTGTCCCTGACGACCATGTGTGCGGGAAGTTTATCCAGCTGCAGCTACTGACAGACCGCATTGCGGCGCTGGAGCTGCAAGTGGATACATTCTGAAGCATTTGCGATGTGAGGACGTCGTGGATAGCACGTTTAGGGAGTTGGTCACACTGCAGGTAAAGGCTGCACAGGCAAGAAGGGAATGGGTGACGACCAGGCAGAGTAGTAGGCGCAGGCAGGTAGTGCAGGGGTCCCCTGTGACCATCCCCCTCTCAAACAGATATACCGCTTTGGATATTGTTGGGGAGGATGGCTTATCAGGGGAAAGCAGCAGCAGCCAACTTCCTGGCACCATGGATGGTTCTGCTGCACAGGACGGGAGGAAAAAAAGTCGGAGAGCCAAAGTAATAGGGGATTCTACTGTAAGGGGAATAGAAAGACGTTTCTGCAGCCGGAAACGTGACTCCAGGATAGTATGTTGCCTCCCTGGTGCAAGGGTCAAGGATGTCTCAGAGCAGCTGCAGAACATTTTGGAAGGGGAGGGTGAACAGCCAGTTGTCGTGGTGCATACAGCTACCAACGATATAGGTAAAAAGTGGGATGAGGTCCTAAAAGCTGAATATAGGGAGTTAGGAGATAAATTAAAAAATAGAACCTCAAAAAGGTAGTAATCTCAGGATTGCTACCAGTGCCACGTGCTAGTCAGAGTAGAAATAGAAGGATATTTCAGATGAATACGTGGCTAGAGGAATGGTGCAAGGTGGAGGGATTCAAATTCCTGGGACATTGGAACTGGTTCTGGGGGAGGTGGGACCAGTACAAACCGGACGGTTTGAACCTGGGCAGGACCGGGACCGATGTCCTAAGAGGAGTGTTTGCTAGTGCTCTCGGGGAGGGTTTAAACTAAAATGGCAGTGGGTTGGGAACCTGAGCAGGGAGACAGAAGAAAGGGAAATAAGGATAGAAGCAAAAGACAGGAAGGAGAAAAACAAAGGTGGCAGTCAGAGAAATCAAGGGCTTAAATCAAACATGGCCACTGTAAATAATAATTCTAAAAGGTGTAAGAGTGTTAAAAAAACCAAGCCTGACGGCCTTGTGTCTTAATGCGAGGAGCATTTGTAATAAGGTGGATGAATTCGCTGCGCAAATAGAGGTAAACGGATATCATCTGATTGGGATTGCGGAAACGTGGCTCCAGGGTGACCAAGGCTGGGAACTCAACATCCAGGGGTATTCAATATTCAGGAAAGATAGGCAAAAAGGAAAGGGAGGTGGGGTAGCATTGCTGGTCAAAAAAGGTAATTAACACAATTGAAAGGAAGGATATTAGCTCTGATGATGTGGAATCTGTATGGGTAGAACTGAGAAATACCAAGGGGCAGAAAACATTAGTGGGAGTGGTATACAGACCGCCAAACAGTAATGCGGAGGTTGGAGATGGCATTAAACGGGAAAATAGAGACGCGTGCAATAAGGGCACAGCAGTCATCATGGGTGACTTTAATCTACATACAGATTGGGCTAATCAAATTAGTAACAATAGTGTGGAGGAAGAATTCCTGGAGTGCATACGGGATGGTTTCCTGGACCAATAGGTTGTGGAACCAACTAGAGATCAGGCCATCTTAGACTGGGTATTATGTAATGAGAAAGGATTAATTAGCAATCTTGTTGTGCGAAGCCCCTTGGGTCGGAACGATCATAGTGACATAGAATTTTTCATTAAGATGGAGAATGAAGTAGTTGACTCAGAGACTAGGGTCCTGAATTTAAATAAAGGAAACTACGATGGTATGAGGCACGAGTTGGGTAGGATTGATTGGGGAATGTTACTCAAAGGGTTGACGGTGGATAAGCAATGGCAAACATTCAAAGATCGCATGGAAGAACTACAGAATTTCTTCATCCCTGTATGGCATAAAAATAAAACAGAAAAGGTGACTCAACTGTGGCTAACAAGGGAAATTAGGGATATTGTTAGAATAAAATTTTGCTGGACAAGATTGCTGGACAAGATTTTGCTGGAAAAGACACAAACAACAAATTCGCTGACTGGGACTAATTGAATCACTGCACAGTGAGAGATGCCACGCTTATGCATGGCTGGAACAAAGTTCGTCTCGTGTCCTGACTGGGACTAATTGGATCACTGAGGACTAACAAGGTTCACTGGTGTCCTATCATCGAACTAATCACTTGTATCCTATTATCGAACTAATCACATTCCGCCGGGGAACAAGACGGAACGAAGACCTGAAGAGGCAGAATTGGCAACACAAGTGTGTAAACTCCTGACTGGAGGAAAATAACGATATGCGCTAATAAACGAATTGATTGGATGAATGTAAATGATCTAAAACCAACTTCTTGGAATTGTATAAAAGCTCGGCACGTACTACAATCGGGGAGAAGGTGCTCTCGCAGACCGCGTGGTTGCAGACGCTTCTCCCAGAGCTCTGTCATTCAATAAAGTTGTCTCTCTTACTCAAAGTCTAGTTTCCGAGGAATCATTTTTCCTACAACAATAGCATAGGATCCAAGGAGAGGACATATAAATTGGCCATAAAAAGCCGTAAACCTGAGGATTGGGAGCAGTTTAGGATTCAGCAAAGGAGGACAAAGGGATTAATTAAGAGGGGGAAAATAGAGTATGAGAGCAAGCTTGCAGGGAACATAAAAACTGACTGTAAAAGCTTCTATAGATATCTGCAGAGAAAAAGATTGGTTAAGTCAAGCGTAGGTCCCTTGTACTCAGAATCAGGGGAATTTATAATAGGGAACGAAGAAATGGCAGACCAATTAAATACATACTTTGGTTCTGTCTTCACAAAGGAGGGCACAAATAACCTCCCAGAGATGTCAGGGAACATAGGGTCTAATGAGAGGGAGGAACTAAAAGAAATCAGTATTGGTAGGGAAATGGTGTAAGGGAAATTGATGGGATTGAAGGCCGATAAATCCCCAGGGCCTGATAATCTACATCCTAGGGTACTTAACGAAGTGGCCCTAGACATAGTAGATGCATTGCTGGTCATCTTCCAAAATTCAATAGACTCTGGAACAGTTCCCATGGATTGGAGGGTAGCTAATGTTACCCCACTATTCAAAAAAGCTGGTAGAGAGAAAATGGGGAATTATAGACCAGTAAGCCTGACATCGGTAGTGGGGAAAATGCTAGAGTCCATTATAAAAGATGTAATAGCAGAGCACTTGGAAAACAGTGACAGGATCGGACAAAGTCAACATGGACTTACAAAAGGTAAATCGTACTTGACTAATCTACTGGAAGTTTTTGAGGATGTAACTGGTAGAATAGATAAGGGAGAACCAGTGGATGTGGTGTATTTGGACTTTCAGAAGGCTTTCGATAAGGTCCCGCATAAGAGATTAGCTTGTAAAGTTAGGGCACATGGGATTGGGGGCAAGGTACTGACTTGGATAGAGAACTGGTTGGCAGACAGGAAACAAAGAATTGGAATAAACGGGTCTTTTTCCGAGTGGCAGGCAGTGAGTAGTGGGGTACCGCAGGGATCGGGCCTAGGACCCCAGCTGTTCACAATATATATAAATGATCTAGACGAGAGAACTAGATGTAATATCTCCAAGTTCGCAGACGACACAAAGCTGGGTGGGCGTGTGCTCTGTGAGGAGGATGCAGAGAAACTCCAGTATGATTTGGACAAGTTGGATGATTGGGCAGAAGCATGGCAGATGCAGTATAATGTAGATAAATGTGAGGTTATCCACTTTGGTGGCAAAAACAGGAAGGCAGATTATCTGAACGGCAATAGATTTGGAGAAGGGGGCGTGCAACGAGACCTGGGTGTCCTTGTGCACCAGTCGCTGAAGGTAAGCATGCAGGTGCAGCAGGCGGTTAAGGCGGCAAATGGTATGTTGGCCTTCGTAGCGAGAGGGTTCGAGTACAAGAACGAGGATGTCTTGCTGCAGTTGTACAGGGCCTTGGTGAGACCACACCTTGAGTATTGTGTGCAGTTTTGGTCACCTTATCTGAGGAAGGATGTTCTTGCCATGGAGGGAGTACAACAAAGATTCACCAAACTGATACCTGGGATGGCAGGAATAATGTATGAGGAGAGATTTGGTCAATTGGGCTTATACTCACTGGAGTTTAGAAGAATGAGAAGGGATCTCCTTGAAACTTATAAAATTCTATCAGGACTGGACAGACTAGATGCAGGAAGGATGTTCCCGATGGTCGGGGAGTCCAGAACCAGGGGTCACCGTTTAAGGATAAAGGGTAAGCCATTTAGGACAGAAATGAGGAGGAATTTCTTCACCCAGAGAGTGGTGAACCTGTGGAATTCTCTAACACAGAAGGCAGTAGAGGCCAATTCATTAAATATATTCAAGAAAGGAGTTAGGTATATTTCTTAAGGCTAAAGGGATCAAGGGGTATGGGGAGAAAGCAGGGACCGGGTACTGAATTTGGATGATCAGCCATGATCTCATTGAATGGCAGAGCAGGCTCGAGGGGCCGAATGGCTGACTCCTGCTCCTATCTTCTATATATTTCTATATATTGTTTCTATGAGAGAGAGCCGGGGGTGTTGGTGCTCAAATCTCGGAAGGTGGCGGCACCGGTGAACAAAGCGGAGAATAATGTCTGTGCTGGGGATCCGGGGCTTTCCAGACAGAGGCGGGCGGGGGGGAGAGGACAAGAGTCCGGCCGCTGTGCTGAGCCTGGATCAAACTCTGCTTCAGTCCCAGCTGGAGTCTGAGGGCCGAGTCTGGGCCCCACACTTTAGGGAAGATGAGGGTCCGGCTCACTCTCAGCCCCGCTTATCCCCTCCCTGGGCTACTCCGAGCAGCGGCTCAATCCCGGGACACTCACCCTCAGCTCCCAAGGCCGCGGGTCCAGGCGGTGCCGGTGTTGATCCTCCGGCCAATCCATTCCAGCTTCACTCTCTCGGATTCACTTTCCGCCATTTTGTTTCATTCGCCAGCCGCCTCCGACCTGGAACATGCACAGTGCGGCCTCAGAGCGCGCTCAGTCACTGCTATTGGGTGAAGACAGCTGATTGACAGCGCGCCCACCAATCGGGGCCCGGCACAGCTGCACGCGCACCGCCCATGTTCTCAGACGGAGGCGCGGCCGCTCGTGATCGCGTGGCGACCGATTTGCATCCGCGCAGCCGATAAACCACCTCCCTCTTTTTGTAAAACCCAAAAACAGTCATTAAACAAATAAACTGTAACAAAAAGCCCAATAAACCCCTAAACAAAACTTAACCAATCAAATTAAAATTTGATTATTTAACCCGACTACGCACGCCAGTCCCCGCGGCGCCCACCGGTCACGAAAGAGCTCGAGCTCGCCGGCGGACATCGCGTGCTCCATCTCCAGGGCCACCCGGCCGCGAACATGGCCGCGGAAGAGAGGGAGGCAATCCGGCTGGATGACCCCCTCGGCCGCCCGCTGCCTGGGCCAATTAATGGCTTTCTTGGCCAGGCCCAGGAGCAGGCCCACGAGGAGGTCCTCTGACCTGCCCGCTCCCCTCCGCACCGGGTGACCGTAGATCAAGAGCGTGGGACTGAAGTGCAACCAAAATTTGAGGAGCAGCCCCTTCAAATAGTGGAAGAGGGGCTGCAACTTCCCACACCCGACATAAACATGGAACACGGACTCCTCCAGGCCGCAGAACAAACAGGCGGCCTGGGAGTCCGTGAACCTACTTAAAAACCTATTGCACGGGACTGCTCTGTGCAACACCCTCCAGGCCAAGGCCCCAATAGAACAAGGGAAGACTCCCGCATAGAGAGCCCCCCATTGGGGACCTCCGCCTCCGCCGGAAGGTAAAACGGCATGCCACGGCGTGTCCGGACGGCAGGCGAAGATGGCAAAGTGGAAGGTGTGCAAGAGCAGCCCATACAGGAAACCCCTCCGTGCAGAATGGAAAGGCACGGAGGGCATCTCCTCGAGACGGCTCAAGTTGTGAGGCACCAAACCGCTAGGGGAGCTTTGGGGCAGGGCGCCGATAAGGAATTCCGTCCGAACGGGAGTAAGCTCGGGCGGGATCGCCCCACGCGCTTGAGCCGCCTCGATACACCTCGTGGCGCCGGGGCGCAACCTCGCCTTCACCGCCTCGATGGCATCGACTGCGAGCCAGACGTCGTCCCACGACATACGCCGCGCCAACTCTTCCGGCGCCATCCAGCCCGCTCCTCCGCCATCGAGTAGGTCCCCGACTCTGGTCACCCTGCCAGGCACAGCCCTCCGCTCCGCCAGCCACCCGAACTCACGGATGCGGAGGTGCGGATTCCTGAACAGCGGCTCTCGAAGGACAGCCGCCATTCCTGACGGGGGAGAGCTCCGCCTGGAGGCGACGGAGTTCCAAACCCATAGCAGTTCCTGATAAAAGACAGGCAGCTCCTGCAGGCTGGCACGCCTGCTGCCCACTTCCAGAAACAGGAGCTGCATGTCGTAATTGAGGCCGTGCAGCTGGCGGAAGAAATACGTCGCCAGCGCACACCATCTGGGAGGATCCTCAACGTACAGGTATCTCTGCAGCATCTGAAGACGGAAAGTCACAGCCTGGGTGCGAAGGCACACCAGCGCCTGACCGCCCTCCCTAAGCGGGAGACTCAGAACCGCGGCAGAGACCCAGTGCCTCCTGTTGTCCCAGAAGAAGTCGACGAGCTTCTTCTGTATCTTGGCGACAAACGCAGGGTGGGGGATCAGAGTAACCAACCGGTACCACAACATGGCGGTCACCAGTTGGTTTATGACCAACGCCCGACCCCTGTAGGACAACACTCGGAGCAATCCTGTCCAGCGTCCTAAGCGAGCGGTGACTTTGGCCTCCAACTCGTGCCAGTTCGCCGGCCAGGCGTCCTCGGCCGGGCTGAGGTAGACTCCCAAGTAGAGGAGGTGCGTTGTGCTCCAGGCGAAGGGCCTGAACTCCTCCGGCAGGGAGTCCACCTGCCACTGACCCACCAGGTGGCCAGAACATTTCCCCCAGTTGATCCTGGCGGAGGATGCGTCCGAGTAAATCTGCTGGCATTCCCGCATCCTCCGCAAATCAACGGGATCCGTGACCATGAGGAGCACGTCATCGGCGTAAGCCGAGAGGACCACCTCCACGCCCGGCCCTTGCAGAGCCAGTCCCGCCAACCTCTTCCGCAAGAGGCGCAGGAAAGGCTCCACGCAGATGGCATATAACTGGCCGGACATGGGGCATCCCTGACGCACCCCCCTCCCGAAGCGAAGGGGCGCCGTCAAGGACCCGTTAACTTTAATCAGACACTCCGTGGCAGCGTACAGAAGTCAGATCCGGGCGACAAAATGCGTCCCGAACCCGAATGCGCGCAGAGTCCCGAAAAGATACTCGTGATCCACCCTGTCGAACGCCTTCTCCTGATCCAAGGAAAGGAAGGCGACCGACAGACCAGCCCTCTGGGAATGGTGGACCAGGTCCCGGACCAGATGGATGTTATCGTGAATGGTCCGGCCCGGGACCGTGTAGGACTGGTCGGGGTGGATCATGTGGGCCAGCACGGCGCCAAGGCGAACGGACATGGCCCTGGCAAAGATTTTATAATCCGTGCTGAGGAGGGAGACCGGGCGCCAGTTCTTTAGAAGGCAGAGATCACCCCTCTTAGGCAGCAGGACGATCACCGCACTGCACCAAGAGAGGGGCATCTCCCCGGTCGCCAAACATTCCCCCAGGACCCGCACGTAGTCGCCCCCCAGGACGCCCCAGAACGCCCTGTGGAACTCCACGGTCAGCCCGTCCAGCCCCGGGGACTTCCCCCTAGAGAGCTGGCGGAGGGCGCCGGACAGCTCCTCCAAACTCAGGGGAGCGTCCAATTTTTCGGCGCCCTCCAGGCCGACCTTCGGCAGGTCCTCCCACAGAACTCTGCGCGCGTCCTCGCTGGATGGATCCGGAGAGAACAGAGCCCCGTAATAGGCGCGGGTCTCCGCGCAGATTTCCTCCGGATCCGAGACCAGAGATCCGTCGTCGGCCAGCAGCTCCAAGAGCTGCTTACGGACCCCCCGTCTTTTTTCCAGCGAGTAGAAGAAGGGGGAGCCGCGGTCCAGGTCCCGCAGGAACTGGATCCGCGACCTCACGTACGCACCTCGGGACCCAACGAGCTGCAGGTCCTTCAGCGCGCCCTTCTTCTCTTCGTACGCCAGCCGCAGGGCCGGGTCCTCGACGACTTGACCGAGACGGGACTCCAGGTCGAGCACCTCCTTCTCCAACTGCCCGACCCGGGCCTCCCGCCTCTTGGTCGACCCCTTCGCGTACTCCTGACAGAAGAGACGGATGTGAGCCTTGCCCACATCCCACCATAGCCTCAAGGAGGGGAAGCCCCCCTGCTTCCTTCTCCAGCCGGCCCAGAACCGACCGAACAAATCCCGGAACCGCGCGTCCTCCAGCAGCCGGTTGTTAAAGTGCCAATACGCGGACCCCCCCCGCGCGCGCAGCGGAACGAGCTCCACCCACACCAGGTGGTGGTCCGTGCATGGCACCGGCCGCACGGAAGCCGCTGGAATGCAGGAGACGTATGCCCGCTAAATGTAGAGGCGGTCGATCCTGGACGCTCCTCCCCCAGACCTCACGTAAGTGAAGGCGCTGGAGTCGGGATGGAGATTACGCCAGATGTCCACCAAGTCGAGGGACCCGACCAGGTCCCTCAACTTCCCCATCACCGCCGGGCACGGCTGGGTACCCGTGCGGTCCCTCGCCTCGAGGGTACAATTAAAATCCCCCCCGAGGATGACGCACTCACCTGCGTCGATGGAGCCCAAAAGAGTGGACGCTTCTTCAAAGAAGCGCGCTTGCTGCGCACCAGCCCCGGGGGTGTACACGTTCACTAGATGGAACGGCACGCCCCCCAGGCGAACAGTGACCTGGAGCAAGCGGCCCGGCACGAGCTCCTTGACCCCCAAGATCTCCGGCTGAAAATGCGGGGCCAACAAGATAGCCACCCCACTGGAAACACTGGAGAGGTGACTCATGTTGACCCCTCCTTGCCACTCCAGGAGCCACGTGGCCTCGTCTCCCGGAACGGTGTGGGTTTCTTGCAGGAAGCACACCGCATACTTCCCGTCCCGAAGGACCGAAAAGTTATTAAACCTGCGGCTAGCTTCCCTGCTGCCATTGATGTTGAGGCTGGCTATGGTTATCTTCATTTCAGAAGCACAACCAACCCCTACTTATAACTAACGGGGGAACCGGCACAGCTGCACGCGCACCGCCCACGTTCTCAGACGGAGGCGGGACCGCTCGTGATCGCGTGGCGACCGATTTGCATCCGCGCGGCCGATAAACCGCCTCAGCACCAGTGACCTCATGTAAATCAGAAAGGGCAGCTGTGTGACGTTGGCAAACCGGCAACGCTGCCTGTGTGACGTCGACAACCCGGGCTGTGTGACGTCAGTAACCATTGTCCCGTTGGTTGTGACGTGTCTGTCCTGCGGGGCAGAAGCTGCGGGTTTGATCGTCAGTGAGGGGCCCGGAATATAACGTGGTGAAATGTGAAGTTATCCACTTTGGTAAGAAAAATAGAAAAGCAGAGTATTTTTTATATGGTGAGAGATTGGGAAATGTTGGTGTTCAGAGGGACCTGGGTCTTCTAGTACACGAATCACTAAAAGTTAACATGCAGGTACAGCAAGCAATTAGGAAATGAAATGGTGTATTGGCCTTTATTACAAGAGGATTTGAGTATAAGAGTAAAGATGTCTTACTGCAATTATATAGGGCCCTGGTGAGACCACACCTGCGGTATTGTGTACAGTTTTGGTCTCCTTACCTAAGGAAGGATATACTTACCATAGAGTACAACGAAAGTTCACCAGACTGGTTCCTGGGATGGGGGTTGCCCTATGAGGAGAGATTGAGTAGACTAGGCCTGTATTCTCTAGAGTTTAGAATCATTTTTTAAAAATTTGTGTTATGGGATCTGGGCATCACTGGCAAGGCCAGCATTTATTGCCCATCCCTAGTTGCCCTTGAGAAGGTGGTGGTGAGCCGAATTCTTGAAACGCTGCAGTCCGTGTGGTGAAGGTTCTCCCGCAGTGCTGTTGGGGAGGGAGTTTCAGGATTTTGACCCAGTGACGATGAAGGATCGACGATATTCTTCCAAGTCAGGATGGTGTGTGACTTGGAGGGGAACTTGGAGGTGGTGGTGTTCCCATGCGTCTGCTGCCCTTGTCCTAGGTGGAAGAGGTCACGGGTTTGGAAGGTGCTGCCGAAGAAGCCTTGACGAGTTGCTGCAGTGCACCTTGTAGATGGTACACACTGCAGCCACGGTGCGCCGGTGGTGGAGGAAGTGAATGTTTAAGGTGGTGGATGGGGTGCCAGTCAAGCGGGCTGCTGTGTCCTGGATGGTGTCGAGCTTCTTGAGTGTTGTTGGAGCTGCACTCCTCCAGGCAAGTGGAGAGTATTCCATCACACTCCTGACTTGTGCCTTGTAGATGGTGGAAAGACATTAGGGAGTCAGGAGATGAGACACTCACCGCAGAATACCCAGCCTCTGACCTGCTCTTGTTGCCACAGTATTTATGTGGCTGGTCTAGTTAAGTTTCTGGTTAATGGTGACCCCCAGGATTTTGATAGTGGGGGGTTCGGCGATGGTAATGCCATTGAATGTCATGGGGAGGTGGTCAGACTCTCGCTTGTTGGAGTGCCTGGCATTTCTGTGGCGCGAATGTTGCCTGCCACTTATCAGCCCAAGCCTGAATGTCGAACAGGTCATAAGAACATAAGAACGTAAGAAGTAGGAGCAGGAGTAGGTCTTGTTACATGCGGGCATGGACTGCCTCATTATCTGAGGAGTTGTGAATGGCGCTGAACACTGTGCAGTCTTCAGCGAACATCCCCATTTCTGACCTTATGTTGGAGGGAAGGTCATTAATGAAGCAGCTGCAGATGGTTGTGATGAGAATGAGAGGTGATCTCATTGAAACATACACAATTCTTACAGGGCTTGACAGGGTAGATGCAGGGAGGATGTTTCCCCTGGCTGGGGAGTCCAGAACCAGGGGTCACAGTCTCAGAATAAGGGGTCGGTTATTTAGGATTGAGATGAGAAATTTCTTCACTCAGAGGGTGGTGAATCTTTGGAATTCGCTACCCCAGAGGGCTGTGGAGGCTCAGTTGTTGAGACAGTGATCGATAGATTTTTGAATATTAAGGGAATCAAGGGATATGGGGATAGTGCAGGAAAGTGGAGATGAGGGAGAAGATCAGCTATAATCTTATTGAATGGCGGAGCAGGCTCGAAGGGTCAAATGGCCGACTACTGCTCCTATTTCTTATGCCCTTATGTTCTTTACAGCCTCCTTGTGTCCTCCTCACAGCTTACTTTCCCACCTGGCTTTGTGTCATCAGCAAACTTAAACACATAACACTCGGTCCCCTCCTCTAATTCATTGATATAGATTGTAAATAGTTAAGGCCCAAGCAGTGATCCTTGCAGCACCCCACTAGTTACAGCCTGCCAATCTGAAAATAACCCATTTATTCCCACTCTTCCAGGTGAAACAGCGATTTACTTGTACTTCTTTCAATTTAGTGTACCGTATTCACTGCTCAGGATGTGGTCTCCTCTACATTGTGGAGACCAAACACAGGTTGGGTGACCACTTTGCAGAACACCTCCGTTCAGTCCGCAAGCGTGACCCTGAGCTGCCGGTCACCTCTCACTTTAATTCTCCACTACACTCCCACTCTGACCTCTCCATCCTCGGCTTCCTGCATTGTTCCAATGAAGCGCGATGTAAGCTCGAGGAACAGCACCTTATCTTTTGATTAGGCACGTTACGGCCATCTGGACTCAGCATCGAGTTCAACAATTTCTGATCATATCCTCTGCCACCATTTTTTCGGACAGTCACTGTTGTTAATGATTCTGCTATTGCCATTTACACCTCCTCTAGACCCATCTTTGGTTTCTTTACTTGTCCCACTACCATCCCCTTGTGCTTTGCACCATCATCCCTTCTGTCATTTAATCTCTCCTGTCTTCCACACTATCACAGACCTTCCCTTTTGTTCTTTCCTCCTCTACCCACATTCCCTACCTCTGTACCGACTTTCCCTACCTCTGTACCCACTTTCCCTGCCTCTGTACCCACTTTCCCTACCTCTGTACCCCCTTTCCCTACTTCTGTACCCACTTTCCCTACCTCTGTACCCACTTTCCCTGCCTCTGTACCCACTTTCCCTGCCTCTGTACCCACTTTCCCTACCTCTGTACCCCCTTTCCCTGCCTCTGTACCCCCTTTCCCTGCCTCCGTACCCACTTTCCCTACCTCTGTACCCCCTTTCCCTGCCTCCGTACCCACTTTCCCTACCTCTGTACCCACTTTCCCTACCTCTGTACCCCCTTTCCCTGCCTCTGTATCCACTTTCCCTGCCTCTGTACCCCCTTTCCCTGCCTCCGTACCCACTTTCCCTACCTCTGTACCCACTTTCCCTACCTCTGTACCCACTTTCCCTACCTCTGTACCCACTTTCCCTACCTCTGTACCCACTTTCCCTACCTCTGTACCCCCTTTCCCTGCCTCTGTACCCACTTTCCCTGCCTCTGTACCCCCTTTCCCTGCCTCTGTACCGACTTTCCCTGCCTCTGTACCCCCTTTCCCTGCCTCTGTACCCACTTTCCCTGCCTCTGTACCCACTTTCACTGCCTCTGTACCCCCTTTCCCTGCCTCTGTACCCACTTTCCCTGCCTCTGTACCCACTTTCCCTGCCTCTGTACCCACTTTCCCTACCTCTGTACCCCCTTTCCCTGCCTCTGTACCCACTTTCCCTGCGTCTGTACCCACTTTCCCTACCTCTGTACCCACTTTCCCTGCCTCTGTACCCACTTTCCCTACCTCTGTACCCACTTTCCCTACCTCTGTACCCACTTTCCCTACCTCTGTACCCACTTTCCCTGCCTCTGTAACCCCTTTCCCTGCCTCTGTACCCACTTTCCCTGCCTCTGTACCCCCTTTCCCTGCCTCTGTACCCCCTTTCCCTGCCTCTGTACCCCCTTTCCCTGCCTCTGTACCCACTTTCCCTGCCTCTGTACCCCCTTTCCCTGCCTCTGTACCCACTTTCCCTGCCTCTGTACCCACTTTCCCTGCCTCTGTACCCACTTTCCCTGCCTCTGTACCGACTTTCCCTGCCTCTGTACCCACTTTCCCTGCCTCTGTACCCCCTTTCCCTGCCTCTGTACCCACTTTCCCTGCCTCTGTACCCACTTTCCCTGCCTCTGTACCCACTTTCCCTACCTCTGTACCCACTTTCCCTGCCTCTGTACCCCCTTTCCCTGCCTCTGTACCCACTTTCCCTGCCTCTGTACCCACTTTCCCTGCCTCTGTACCCCCTTTCCCTGCCTCTGTCCCCCCTTTCCCTGCCTCTGTCCCCACTTTCCCTGCCTCTGTACCCCCTTTCCCTACCTCTGTCCCCACTTTCCCTGCCTCTGTACCCACTTTCCCTACCTCTGTACCCCCTTTCCCTACCTCTGTCCCCACTTTCCCTGCCTCTGTACCCACTTTCCCTACCTCTGTCCCCACTTTCCCTGCCTCTGTACCCCCTTTCCCTACCTCTGTCCCCACTTTCCCTGCCTCTGTACCCACTTTCCCTGCCTCTGTACCCACTTTCCCTACCTCTGTACCCACTTTCCCTGCCTCTGTACCCCCTTTCCCTGCCTCTGTACCCACTTTCCCTGCCTCTGTACCCACTTTCCCTGCCTCTGTACCCACTTTCCCTACCTCTGTGCCCACTTTCCCTGCCTCTGTACCCACTTTCCCTACCTCTGTACCCACTTTCCCTACCTCTGTACCCACTTTCCCTACCTCTGTACCCACTTTCCCTACCTCTGTACCCACTTTCCCTACCTCTGTACCCACTTTCCCTACCTCTGTGCCCACTTTCCCTACCTCTGTACCCACTTTCCCTACCTCTGTACCCACTTTCCCTGCCTCTGTACCCCCTTTCCCTGCCTCTGTACCCACTTTCCCTGCCTCTGTACCCCCTTTCCCTACCTCTGTCCCCACTTTCCCTGCCTCTGTACCCCCTTTCCCTACCTCTGTCCCCACTTTCCCTGCCTCTGTACCCACTTTCCCTGCCTCTGTACCCACTTTCCCTACCTCTGTACCCACTTTCCCTGCCTCTGTACCCCCTTTCCCTACCTCTGTACCCACTTTCCCTACCTCTGTACCCACTTTCCCTACCTCTGTACCCCCTTTCCCTACCTCTGTACCCACTTTCCCTGCCTCTGTACCCCCTTTCCCTACCTCTGTACCCACTTTCCCTACCTCTGTACCCACTTTCCCTACCTCTGTACCCACTTTCCCTGCCTCTGTACCCCCTTTCCCTACCTCTGTACCCCCTTTCCCTACCTCTGTCCCCACTTTCCCTGCCTCTGTACCGACTTTCCCTACCTCTGTACCCACTTTCCCTGCCTCTGTACCCCCTTTCCCTACCTCTGTCCCCACTTTCCCTGCCTCTGTACCCACTTTCCCTGCCTCTGTACCCACTTTCCCTGCCTCTGTACCCACTTTCCCTGCCTCTGTACCCCCATTCCCTACCTCTGTACCCACTTTCCCTACCTCTGTACCCCCTTTCCCTACCTCTGTACCCACTTTCCCTGCCTCTGTACCCCCTTTCCCTGCCTCTGTACCCCCTTTCCCTGCCTCTGTACACCCTTTCCCTACCTCTGTCCCCACTTTCCCTGCCTCTGTACCCCCTTTCCCTGCCTCTGTACCCCCTTTCCCTGCCTCTGTACACCCTTTCCCTACCTCTGTCCCCACTTTCCCTACCTCTGTACCCCCTTTCCCTACCTCTGTCCCCACTTTCCCTACCTCTGTACCCACTTTCCCTACCTCTGTACCCCCTTTCCCTACCTCTGTACCCACTTTCCCTACCTCTGTACCCCCTTTCCCTACCTCTGTCCCCACTTTCCCTGCCTCTGTACCCCCTTTCCCTACCTCTGTACCCACTTTCCCTGCCTCTGTACCCCCTTTCCCTGCCTCTGTACCCCCTTTCCCTGCCTCTGTACACCCTTTCCCTACCTCTGTCCCCACTTTCCCTGCCTCTGTACCCCCTTTCCCTACCTCTGTACCCCCTTTCCCTACCTCTGTCCCCACTTTCCCTGCCTCTGTACCCCCTTTCCCTGCCTCTGTACCCACTTTCCCTACCTCTGTACCCCCTTTCCCTGCCTCTGTACACCCTTTCCCTACCTCTGTCCCCACTTTCCCTGCCTCTGTACCCCCTTTCCCTACCTCTGTACCCCCTTTCCCTACCTCTGTCCCCACTTTCCCTGCCTCTGTACCCCCTTTCCCTGCCTCTGTACCCACTTTCCCTACCTCTGTACACCCTTTCCCTACCTCTGTCCCCACTTTCCCTACCTCTGTACCCACTTTCCCTACCTCTGTACCCCCTTTCCCTACCTCTGTCCCCACTTTCCCTACCTCTGTACCCACTTTCCCTACCTCTGTACCCACTTTCCCTACCTCTGTCCCCACTTTCCCTACCTCTGTACCCACTTTCCCTACCTCTGTACCCCCTTTCCCTACCTCTGTCCCCACTTTCCCTACCTCTGTCCCCACTTTCCCTGCCTCTGTACCCCCTTTCCCTGCCTCTGTACCCACTTTCCCTACCTCTGTACACCCTTTCCCTACCTCTGTACCCCCTTTCCCTACCTCTGTCCCCACTTTCCCTGCCTCTGTACCCCCTTTCCCTACCTCTGTACCCACTTTCCCTGCCTCTGTACCCCCTTTCCCTGCCTCTGTACCCCCTTTCCCTGCCTCTGTACCCACTTTCCCTACCTCTGTCCCCACTTTCCCTGTCTCTGTACCCCCTTTCCCTGCCTCTGTACCCACTTTCCCTACCTCTGTACCCCCTTTCCCTGCCTCTGTACCCCCTTTCCCTGCCTCTGTACCCCCTTTCCCTGCCTCTGTACCCCCTTTCCCTACCTCTGTACCCACTTTCCCTACCTCTGTACCCCCTTTCCCTGCCTCTGTACCCCCTTTCCCTGCCTCTGTACCCCCTTTCCCTGCCTCTGTACCCCCTTTCCCTACCTCTGTACCCCCTTTCCCTGCCTCTGTACCCCCTTTCCCTGCCTCTGTACACCCTTTCCCTACCTCTGTCCCCACTTTCCCTGCCTCTGTACCCACTTTCCCTACCTCTGTACCCCCTTTCCCTACCTCTGTCCCCACTTTCCCTGCCTCTGTACCCCCTTTCCCTGCCTCTGTACCCACTTTCCCTACCTCTGTACCCCCTTTCCCTGCCTCTGTACCCACTTTCCCTACCTCTGTACCCACTTTCCCTACCTCTGTACCCCCTTTCCCTGCCTCTGTACCCACTTTCCCTACCTCTGTACCCACTTTCCCTGCCTCTGTACCCACTTTCCCTACCTCTGTACCCCCTTTCCCTACCTCTGTCCCCACTTTCCCTGCCTCTGTACCCACTTTCCCTACCTCTGTACCCACTTTCCCTGCCTCTGTACCCCCTTTCCCTACCTCTGTACCCACTTTCCCTACCTCTGTACCCCCTTTCCCTACCTCTGTCCCCACTTTCCCTGCCTCTGTACCCACTTTCCCTACCTCTGTACCCCCTTTCCCTACCTCTGTACCCCCTTTCCCTGCCTCTGTACCCCCTTTCCCTACCTCTGTACCCCCTTTCCCTTCCTCTGTACCCACTTTCCCTACCTCTGTACCCCCTTTCCCTACCTCTGTACGCACTTTCCCTACCTCTGTACCCCCTTTCCCTACCTCTGTACCCACTTTCCCTGCCTCTGTACCCCCTTTCCCTACCTCTGTACCCACTTTCCCTACCTCTGTACCCACTTTCCCTACCTCTGTACCCCCTTTCCCTACCTCTGTACCCACTTTCCCTACCTCTGTACCCCCTTTCCCTACCTCTGTCCCCACTTTCCCTGCCTCTGTACCCCCTTTCCCTACCTCTGTACCCCCTTTCCCTACCTCTGTACCCACTTTCCCTACCTCTGTACCCCCTTTCCCTACCTCTGTCCCCACTTTCCCTGCCTCTGTACCCACTTTCCCTACCTCTGTACCCACTTTCCCTACCTCTGTACCCACTTTCCCTACCTCTGTACCGACTTTCCCTACCTCTGTACCCACTTTCCCTGCCTCTGTACCCCCTTTCCCTACCTCTGTCCCCACTTTCCCTGCCTCTGTACCCACTTTCCCTGCCTCTGTACCCACTTTCCCTGCCTCTGTACCCACTTTCCCTGCCTCTGTACCCACTTTCCCTGCCTCTGTACCCCCTTTCCCTACCTCTGTACCCACTTTCCCTGCCTCTGTACCCCCTTTCCCTACCTCTGTACCCACTTTCCCTACCTCTGTACCCCCTTTCCCTACCTCTGTACCCACTTTCCCTGCCTCTGTACCCCCTTTCCCTGCCTCTGTACCCCCTTTCCCTGCCTCTGTACACCCTTTCCCTACCTCTGTCCCCACTTTCCCTGCCTCTGTACCCACTTTCCCTGCCTCTGTACCCCCTTTCCCTGCCTCTGTACCCCCTTTCCCTGCCTCTGTACACCCTTTCCCTACCTCTGTCCCCACTTTCCCTGCCTCTGTACCCCCTTTCCCTACCTCTGTACCCACTTTCCCTACCTCTGTACCCCCTTTCCCTACCTCTGTACCCACTTTCCCTGCCTCTGTACCCCCTTTCCCTGCCTCTGTACCCCCTTTCCCTGCCTCTGTACACCCTTTCCCTACCTCTGTCTCCACTTTCCCTGCCTCTGTACCCCCTTTCCCTACCTCTGTACCCACTTTCCCTGCCTCTGTACCCCCTTTCCCTGCCTCTGTACCCCCTTTCCCTGCCTCTGTACACCCTTTCCCTACCTCTGTCCCCACTTTCCCTGCCTCTGTACCCCCTTTCCCTACCTCTGTACCCCCTTTCCCTACCTCTGTCCCCACTTTCCCTGCCTCTGTACCCCCTTTCCCTGCCTCTGTACCCACTTTCCCTACCTCTGTACCCCCTTTCCCTGCCTCTGTACACCCTTTCCCTACCTCTGTCCCCACTTTCCCTACCTCTGTACCCCCTTTCCCTACCTCTGTACCCACTTTCCCTGCCTCTGTCCCCACTTTCCCTGCCTCTGTACCCCCTTTCCCTGCCTCTGTACCCACTTTCCCTACCTCTGTACACCCTTTCCCTACCTCTGTCCCCACTTTCCCTACCTCTGTACCCCCTTTCCCTACCTCTGTCCCCACTTTCCCTGCCTCTGTACCCCCTTTCCCTACCTCTGTACCCACTTTCCCTGCCTCTGTACCCCCTTTCCCTGCCTCTGTACCCCCTTTCCCTGCCTCTGTACCCACTTTCCCTACCTCTGTACCCACTTTCCCTACCTCTGTCCCCACTTTCCCTGCCTCTGTACCCCCTTTCCCTACCTCTGTACCCCCTTTCCCTGCCTCTGTACCCACTTTCCCTACCTCTGTACCCCCTTTCCCTGCCTCTGTACACCCTTTCCCTACCTCTGTCCCCACTTTCCCTGCCTCTGTACCCCCTTTCCCTACCTCTGTCCCCACTTTCCCTGCCTCTGTACCCCCTTTCCCTGCCTCTGTACCCACTTTCCCTACCTCTGTACCCCCTTTCCCTGCCTCTGTACCCACTTTCCCTACCTCTGTACCCACTTTCCCTACCTCTGTACCCCCTTTCCCTGCCTCTGTACCCACTTTCCCTACCTCTGTACCCACTTTCCCTGCCTCTGTACCCACTTTCCCTACCTCTGTACCCCCTTTCCCTACCTCTGTCCCCACTTTCCCTGCCTCTGTACCCACTTTCCCTACCTCTGTACCCACTTTCCCTGCCTCTGTACCCCCTTTCCCTACCTCTGTACCCACTTTCCCTACCTCTGTACCCCCTTTCCCTGCCTCTGTACCCACTTTCCCTGCCTCTGTACCCACTTTCCCTACCTCTGTACCCCCTTTCCCTACCTCTGTACCCCCTTTCCCTGCCTCTGTACCCCCTTTCCCTACCTCTGTACCCCCTTTCCCTACCTCTGTACCCACTTTCCCTACCTCTGTACCCCCTTTCCCTACCTCTGTACGCACTTTCCCTACCTCTGTACCCCCTTTCCCTACCTCTGTACCCACTTTCCCTGCCTCTGTACCCACTTTCCCTGCCTCTGTACCCACTTTCCCTACCTCTGTACCGACTTTCCCTGCCTCTGTACCAACTTTCCCTACCTCTGTACCCCCTTTCCCTGCCTCTGTACCCCCTTTCCCTGCCTCTGTACCCACTTTCCCTGCCTCTGTACCCACTTTCCCTGCCTCTGTACCCCCTTTCCCTGCCTCTGTACCCACATTCCCTACCTCTGTACCCACTTTCCCTGCCTCTGTACCCCCTTTCCCTGCCTCTGTACCCACTTTCCCTGCCTCTGTACCCCCTTTCCCTGCCTCTGTACCAACTTTCCCTGCCTCTGTACCCACTTTCCCTACCTCTGTACCCACTTTCCCTGCCTCTGTACCCACTTTCCCTGCCTCTGTACCCCCTTTCCCTACCTCTGTACCCACTTTCCCTGCCTCTGTACCCACTTTCCCTGCCTCTGCACCCACTTTCCCTGCCTCTGTACCCACTTTCCCTGCCTCTGTACCCCCTTTCCCTGCCTCTGTACCCCCTTTCCCTACCTCTGTACCCACTTTCCCTGCCTCTGTACCCCCTTTCCCTGCCTCTGTACCCCCTTTCCCTGCCTCTGTACCCACTTTCCCTACCTCTGTACCCCCTTTCCCTGCCTCTGCACCCCCTTTCCCTGCCTCTGTACCCACTTTCCCTACCTCTGTACCCACTTTCCCTGCCTCTGTACCCACTTTCCCTGCCTCTGTACCCACTTTCCCTACCTCTGTACCCCCTTTCCCTGCCTCTGTACCCCCTTTCCCTGCCTCTGTACCCACTTTCCCTGCCTCTGTACCCCCTTTCCCTGCCTCTGTACCTACTTTCCCTGCCTCTGTACCCACTTTCCCTACCTCTGTACCCACTTTCCCTACCTCTGTACCCACTTTCCCTGCCTCTGTACCCCCTTTCCCTACCTCTGTACCCACTTTCCCTGCCTCTGTACCCACTTTCCCTACCTCTGTACCCACTTTCCCTGCCTCTGTACCCACTTTCCCTGCCTCTGTACCCACTTTCCCTGCCTCTGTACCCACTTTCCCTACCTCTGTACCCACTTTCCCTACCTCTGTACCCACTTTCCCTGCCTCTGTACCCACTTTCCCTACCTCTGTACCCACTTTCCCTGCCTCTGTACCCCCTTTCCCTACCTCTGTACCCCCTTTCCCTACCTCTGTACCCCCTTTCCCTACCTCTGTACCCACTTTCCCTACCTCTGTACCCCCTTTCCCTACCTCTGTACCCCCTTTCCCTACCTCTGTACCCCCTTTCCCTACCTCTGTACCCACTTTCCCTACCTCTGTACCCACTTTCCCTACCTCTGTACCCACTTTCCCTACCTCTGTACCCACTTTCCCTGCCTCTGTACCCACTTTCCCTACCTCTGTACCCACTTTCCCTGCCTCTGTACCCCCTTTCCCTACCTCTGTACCCCCTTTCCCTACCTCTGTACCCACTTTCCCTGCCTCTGTACCCACTTTCCCTACCTCTGTACCCACTTTCCCTGCCTCTGTACCCACTTTCCCTACCTCTGTACCCACTTTCCCTGCCTCTGTACCCACTTTCCCTACCTCTGTCCCCACTTTCCCTGCCTCTGTACCCCCTTTCCCTACCTCTGTACCCCCTTTCCCTACCTCTGTACCCACTTTCCCTGCCTCTGTACCCCCTTTCCCTGCCTCTGTACCCACTTTCCCTGCCTCTGCACCCACTTTCCCTGCCTCTGTACCCCCTTTCCCTGCCTCTGCACCCACTTTCCCTGCCTCTGTACCCACTTTCCCTGCCTCTGCACCCACTTTCCCTACCTCTGTACCCCCTTTCCCTGCCTCTGTACCCACTTTCCCTGCCTCTGCACCCACTTTCCCTGCCTCTGTGCCCCCTTTCCCTGCCTCTGTACCCACTTTCCCTGCCTCTGTACCCACTTTCCCTGCCTCTGTACCCACTTTCCCTGCCTCTGTACCCACTTTCCCTGCCTCTGTACCCCCTTTCCCTGCCTCTGTACCCACTTTCCCTACCTCTGTACCCACTTTCCCTGCCTCTGTACCCACTTTCCCTGCCTCTGCACCCACTTTCCCTACCTCTGTACCCCCTTTCCCTACCTCTGTACCCACTTTCCCTACCTCTGTACCCCCTTTCCCTACCTCTGTACCCACTTTCCCTACCTCTGTACCCCCTTTCCCTACCTCTGTACCCCCTTTCCCTACCTCTGTACTCCCTTTCCCTACCTCTGTACCCACTTTCCCTACCTCTGTACCCCCTTTCCCTATCTCTGTACCCCCTTTCCCTGCCTCTATACCCCCTTTCCCTGCCTCTGTACCCACTCTCCCTACCTCTGTACCCCCTTTCCCTACCTCTGTACCCACTCTCCCTACCTCTATACCCCCTTTCCCTGCCTCTGTACCCACTCTCCCTACCTCTGTACCCACTTTCCCTACCTCTGTACCCCCTTTCCCTACCTCTGTACCCCCTTTCCCTACCTCTGTACCCACTTTCCCTACCTCTGTACCCCCTTTCCCTACCTCTGTACCCTCTTTCCCTACCTCTGTACCCCCTTTCCCTACCTCTGTACCCCCTTTCCCTGCCTCTGTACCCACTCTCCCTACCTCTGTACCCCCTTTCCCTACCTCTGTACCCACTTTCCCTACCTCTGTATCCACTTTCCCTACCTCTGTACCCACTTTCCCTACCTCTGTACCCACTTTCCCTACCTCTGTACCCCCTTTCCCTACCTCTGTACCCACTTTCCCTACCTCTGTACCCACTTTCCCTACCTCTGTACCCCCTTTCCCTACCTCTGTACCCCCTTTCCCTACCTCTGTACCCCCTTTCCCTGCCTCTGTACCCACTCTCCCTACCTCTGTACTCCCTTTCCCTACCTCTGTACCCCCTTTCCCTATCTCTGTACCCCCTTTCCCTGCCTCTATACCCCCTTTCCCTGCCTCTGTACTCCCTTTCCCTACCTCTGTACCCCCTTTCCCTATCTCTGTACCCCCTTTCCCTGCCTCTATACCCCCTTTCCCTACCTTTGTACCCCCTTTCCCTACCTCTGTACCCCCTTTCCCTACCTCTGTACCCACTCTCCCTACCTCTGTACCCACTTTCCCTACCTCTGTACCCACTTTCCCTGCCTCTGTACCCCCTTTCCCTACCTCTGTACCCACCTTCCCTGCCTCTGTACCCACTTTCCCTACCTCTGTACCCCCTTTCCCTGCCTCTGTACCCCCTTTCCCTACCTCTGTACCCCATTTCCCTACCTCTGTACCCCCTTTCCCTACCTCTGTACCCCCTTTCCCTACCTCTGTACTCCCTTTCCCTACCTCTGTACCCACTTTCCCTACCTCTGTACCCATTGTCCCTACCTCTGTACCCCCTTTCCCTACCTCTGTACCCCCTTTCCCTACCTCTGTACCCCCTTTCCCTACCTCTGTACCCCCTTTCCCTACCTCTGTACCCCCTTTCCCTACCTCTGTACCCCCTTTCCCTACCTCTGTACCCCCTTTCCCTGCCTCTGTACCCCCTTTCCCTACCTCTGTACCCCCTTTCCCTACCTCTGTACCCACTTTCCCTGCCTCTGTACCCACTTTCCCTACCTCTGTACCCCCTTTCCCTACCTCTGTACCCACCTTCCCTGCCTCTGTACCCACTTTCCCTGCCTCTGTACCCCCTTTCCCTACCTCTGTACCCACCTTCCCTGCCTCTGTACCCACTTTCCCTACCTCTGTACCCACCTTCCCTGCCTCTGTACCCACTTTCCCTGCCTCTGTACCCACTTTCCCTGCCTCTGTACCCACTTTCCCTGCCTCTGTACCCACTTTCCCTGCCTCTGTACCCACTTTCCCTACCTCTGTACCCACCTTCCCTGCCTCTGTACCCACTTTCCCTGCCTCTGTACCCACTTTCCCTACCTCTGTACCCACTTTCCCTGCCTCTGTACCCACTTTCCCTGCCTCTGTACCCCCTTTCCCTACCTCTGTACCCACTTTCCCTACCTCTGTACCCACTTTCCCTACCTCTGTACCCACTTTCCCTGCCTCTGTACCCCCTTTCCCTACCTCTGTACCCCCTTTCCCTACCTCTGTACCCACTTTCCCTGCCTCTGTACCCACTTTCCCTACCTCTGTACCCACCTTCCCTGCCTCTGTACCCACTTTCCCTGCCTCTGTACCCCCTTTCCCTACCTCTGTACCCACTTTCCCTACCTCTGTACCCACTTTCCCTACCTCTGTACCCCCTTTCCCTACCTCTGTACCCACTTTCCCTGCCTCTGTACCCCCTTTCCCTACCTCTGTACCCACTTTCCCTACCTCTGTACCCCCTTTCCCTGCCTCTGTACCCCCTTTCCCTACCTCTGTACCCACTTTCCCTACCTCTGTACCCCCTTTCCCTACCTCTGTACCCCCTTTCCCTACCTCTGTACCCACTTTCCCTACCTCTGTACCCCCTTTCCCTACCTCTGTACCCACTTTCCCTACCTCTGTAGCCCTTTCCCTACCTCTGTACCCCCTTTCCCTACCTCTGTACCCCCTTTCCCTGCCTCTGTACCCCCTTTCCCTACCTCTGTACCCACTTTCCCTACCTCTGTACCCCCTTTCCCTACCTCTGTACCCCCTTTCCCTACCTCTGTACCCCCTTTCCCTACCTCTGTACCCCCTTTCCCTACCTCTGTACCCCCTTTCCCTACCTCTGTACCCCCTTTCCCTACCTCTGTACCCCACTTTCCCTACCTCTGTACCCCCTTTCCCTACCTCTGTACCCCTTTTCCCTGCCTCTGTACCCCCTTTCCCTACCTCTGTACCCACTTTCCCTACCTCTGTACCCCCTTTCCCTATCTCTGTACCCCCTTTCCCTACCTCTGTACCCCCTTTCCCTACCTCTGTACCCCCTTTCCCTACCTCTGTACCCACTTTCCCTACCTCTGTACCCCCTTTCCCTACCTCTGTACCCCCTTTCCCTACCTCTGTACCCCCTTTCCCTACCTCTGTACCCACTTTCCCTACCTCTGTACCCACTTTCCCTACCTCTGTACCCCCTTTCCCTACCTCTGTACCCCCTTTCCCTACCTCTGTACCCCCTTTCCCTACCTCTGTACCCCCTTTCCCTGCCTCTGTACCCCCTTTCCCTGCCTCTGTACCCACTTTCCCTGCCTCTGTACCCACTTTCCCTACCTCTGTACCCACTTTCTCTGCCTCTGTACCCACTTTCCCTACCTCTGTACCCACTTTCCCTACCTCTGTACCCACTTTCCCTACCTCTGTACCCACTTTCCCTGCCTCTGTACCCACTTTCCCTACCTCTGTACCCACTTTCCCTGCCTCTGTACCCACTTTCCCCGCCTCTGTACCCACTTTCCCTGCCTCTGTACCCACTTTCCCTGCCTCTGTACCCACTTTCCCTACCTCTGTACACACTTTCTCTGCCTCTGTACCCACTTTCCCTACCTCTGTACCCACTTTCTCTGCCTCTGTACCCACTTTCCCTACCTCTGTACCCACTTTCCCTGCCTCTGTACCCACTTTCCCTACCTCTGTACCCACTTTCTCTGCCTCTGTACCCACTTTCCCTACCTCTGTACCCACTTTCCCTACCTCTGTACCCACTTTCCCTACCTCTGTACCCACTTTCCCTGCCTCTGTACCCACTTTCCCTGCCTCTGTACCCACTTTCCCTGCCTCTGTACCCACTTTCCCTACCTCTGTACCCACTTTCCCTACCTCTGTACCCACTTTCCCTGCCTCTGTACCCACTTTCCCTACCTCTGTACCCACTTTCCCTACCTCTGTACCCACTTTCCCTGCCTCTGTACCCACTTTCCCTGCCTCTGTACCCACTTTCCCTACCTCTGTACCCACTTTCCCTACCTCTGTACCCACTTTCCCTACCTCTGTACCCACTTTCCCTGCCTCTGTACCCACCTTCCCTGCCTCTGTACCCACTTTCCCTACCTCTGTACCCACTTTCTCTGCCTCTGTACCCACTTTCCCTACCTCTGTACCCACTTTCCCTACCTCTGTACCCACTTTCCCTACCTCTGTACCCACCTTCCCTGCCTCTGTACCCACTTTCCCTACCTCTGTACCCCCTTTCCCTACCTCTGTACCCACTTTCCCTACCTCTGTACCCACTTTCCCTACCTCTGTACCCACTTTCCCTGCCTCTGTACCCCCTTTCCCTGCCTCTGTACCCACTTTCCCTACCTCTGTACCCCCTTTCCCTACCTCTGTACCCACTTTCCCTACCTCTGTACCCCCTTTCCCTGCCTCTGTACCCACTTTCCCTACCTCTGTACCCACATTCCCTGCCTCTGTACCCACTTTCCCTGCCTCTGTACCCACTTTCCCTGCCTCTGTACCCACTTTCCCTGCCTCTGTACCCACTTTCCCTGCCTCTGTACCCACTTTCCCTGCCTCTGTACCCACTTTCCCTGCCTCTGTACCCACTTTCCCTGCCTCTGTACCCACTTTCCCTGCCTCTGTACCCACATTCCCTGCCTCTGTACCCACTTTCCCTACCTCTGTACCCACTTTCCCTGCCTCTGTACCCACTTTCCCTGCCTCTGTACCCACTTTCCCTGCCTCTGTACCCACTTTCCCTGCCTCTGTACCCACTTTCCCTGCCTCTGTACCCACTTTCCCTGCCTCTGTACCCACTTTCCCTGCCTCTGTACCCACTTTCCCTGCCTCTGTACCCACTTTCCCTGCCTCTGTACCCACTTTCTCTGCCTCTGTACCCACTTTCCCTGCCTCTGTACCCACTTTCCCTACCTCTGTGCCCACTTTCTCTGCCTCTGTACCCACTTTCCCTGCCTCTGTACCCACTTTCCCTGCCTCTGTACCCACTTTCCCTGCCTTTGTACCCACTTTCTCTGCCTCTGTACCCACTTTCCCTGCCTCTGTATTTGTTTAAAACTTGTTACAACTCTAACTTTTACCTGCTCTGATGAAAGGTCAACAACCTGAAACTTTAACTCTGTTTCTCTCTCCACAGGTGCTGCCTGACCTGCTGAGTATTACAAGCATTCTCTGTTTTTATTCACTCTGTCTATCTATTTATCTCTCTTCCTCTGTTCCTGTCACTCATCTTGTTCTCTTCCTCTCTCTTTCACTCTCAGTCTCTCTCTCTCTCTGTCTCTGTTTTTCTATGTCACTCTCCCTGTTTCTTTCCCTCTATCCCCCACTATCTCTTTCTGTCTCTATGTTTTGGTCCCTCACACTCTGTCTCTCTCTATCATCTTTGTCTGTCTTCTTCACTCTCTCACTTTCTCTGTCTCTCTCGCTGCCTCGTCTCTATCTCTGCCTCTCTCTCTTTCTCTGCTCTATATCTGTTTCTCTTCCTTTCTGTGTCTCTCTTTGTGTCTCTCCCTCTTGTCTGTCTCTTTTTCCCTCTCTCTATCCCTCTGTCCTTCCATGTTGTCTCTCTTTCTCTCCCTCTTGTCTCTGTATCTCCCTGTCTCTCTCTCTCTTTCTCTGTCTCTTTCTCGCTGTCTCTCTATCTCTGTCTCTATTTTTTCTCATCCTCTCTGGCTCTCTCTCTTTCTTCCACTGTGTCTTTCCTGCTGTACCTCTCTCTGTCTCTCTCTCTCAGTCTTCTCCTGTCTTTCCTATTTTCAATTTTCAATTCAATTCAATTTTATTTGTCATATATGCAGCAGACGTGTGTACTGCACAATGAAATGTTGATTTTTACGAGTCCTCCCAACATTGGAATAAATATGGCATAACAATGATAAAAATACTAATAGAAATACTAATAGAATGACAGTAATAATAAATAAAACAACAGTAATAAATAATAATAAATTAATCGTTCGTGAGTCTTATGGCCTGGGGGTAGAAGCTGTTTCGAAACCTGCTGGTACGAGACCATATGCTTCGGTATCTCTTACTGGACGGGAGCAGGCCGAAGAGGTTGTGGCTGGGGTGACTCATGTCTTTAATGATTCTCAGGGCCTTCCCCCGGCACCTCTCGGGGTAGATATCCTGCACAGCAGGTAGTTTAATTCCTATAGTGTGTTGTGCAGCTTTCACTACCATCTGTAGAGCCTTGCGGTCTGTGGCGGTGCAGTTGCCATACCAGTTAGTGATGCAGCCGGACAGGATACTCTCGATGGTGCGCCGGTAGAAGTTGGTGAGAATCTCGGGGGCCATTCCAAATTTCTTCAGTCTCCTGAGGAAGAACAGGCGTTGGCATGCCTTCTTGGTTACAACATCGATGTGATGGGACCACGTTAAGTCCTCCGTAATGAATACACCCAGGAATTTGAAGCTGCTGACCCTCTCCACCTCAGCCCCTTCGATGTAGATTGGGGTGTGTCCCTCCCCCTGCCGCTTCCTGTAATCCACGATCATCTCCTTTGTTTTGCTGATGTTGAGAGAGAGGTTGTTGTACTTGCACCATTCCCCTAGGGCTCTTACCTCCTCCCTGTAGCCTGTCTCGTCGCCATCTGTGATCAGGCCTACAATGGTAGTGTCATCAGCAAACTTGATGATGGAGTTGGAGTTATGCATGGCCACGCAGTCGTGAGTAAACAGGGAGTACAGAAGGGGGATGAGCACACAACCCTGGGGAGCTCCCGTGTTCAGGATCAGTGTGGAGGAGGTGTTTCTGCCTATTTTCACCACCTGGGATCTTCCCGTCAGGAAATCCAGTATCCAGTTGCATAGGGAGGTGTTAAGTCCTAGCTCACTGAGCTTGTTGACAAGCTTGGAGGGGATAATGGTATTGAATGCTGAACTATAATCAATGAACAACATTCTCACATAGGTGTTCCTCTTATCCAGGTGTGATAAGGCAGTGTGCAGTACAGTGGCGATGGCATCATCCCTAGATCTGTTTGGGCGGTAGGCAAATTGGAGTGGGTCCAGTGTGTCAGGTAGTAATGAGTTGATGTGGGTTTTGACCAGCCTCTCAAAGCACTTCATGATGACAGAAGTGAGTGCTATGGGGCGGTAGTCGTTTAAACAGGTTACTTTTGTTTTTTTGGGGACTGGAATAACCGAAGTCATCTTGAAGCGGGTGGGGACTACAGACTGGTACAGTGAACGGTTGAATATATCCGTAAACACAGCTGCCAGCTGGTCAGCGCATGCTCTAAGGACACGCCCAGGGATTCCATCTGGACCGGGTGCTTTGTGGGTGTTCACTCTCTTAAAGGTCTTGCTCACGTCAGCCACGGAGATTGAGAAGACCCGGTCGTCCTGAGCCGCGGGCGCCCTTGTAACAGACCAGTTGTTGTTGGCCTCAAACCGGGTGTAAAAAGTGTTAAGCTCATCCGGGAGAGAGGCATTGCTGGGCATGACACAGTTGGGTTTCCCTTTGTAGTCTGTAATAGATTGTAGTCCACTCCACATCCTTCGCGAATCTGAGCTATGATAGTGTGACTCCACTTTGTCCGTGTATTGTCTTTTTGCATTTTTGATGGTTTTTCTGAGGTCGTACCTTGATTTCTTGTACTCATCCATGTCCCCAGAGTTGAATGCGATGGACCGTGCTTTTAGCATAGCACGGATATTGCCATTTACCCATGGTTTCTGGTTGGGAAATGTTCGTACAACAATCCTCGGAACAATGTCGTCTATGCACTTGTTTATGAAACTAATGACTGAATCTGTATATGTGTTGATGTCATTGTCCGAGGCATTCCGAAACATATCCCAGTCAGTGGAATCAAAACAGTCTTGTAACATAGCGTCTGATTGATCCGACCAGCGTTGTAGAGATCTCATCACAGGCTTTTCCTGTTTCAGTTTCTGCCTATAGCTGGGTAGCAGCAGGATGGAGTCATGATCTGATTTGCCGAAGGGAGGGCGGGGGAGGGCCTTGTATCCATTCCGGAATGGAGTGTAAACATGATCTAGTGTGTTCTTGGCTCGTGTTGGGCAGGTGATATGCTGATGGTATTTAGGCAGTACTTTCTTCAGATTGGCTTTGTTGAAATCACCAGCCACGATGAATGCAGCCTCTGGATGGGAAGTTTCAAACCTGCTAATGATCCCATACAGCTCGTTTAGTGCCCTATTTGCGTCGGCCTGTGGTGGAATATACACCGCTGTAATGATCACGGATGAGAACTCTCTCGGGAGGTAGAAGGGTCGGCATTTGATCATCAGGTGTTCAAGATCGGGTGAACAAGAAGATGTAAGTAGTTCCACGTCGGAACACCAAGAATTGTTGATCATAAAGCATACTCCACCCCCTCTATTTTTCCCCGAGTCCTTTGTTTGGTCTAGCCGGTGAATGTTGAATCCCTCTGGTTGAATGGCCGAAGCTGGTGTCGATGGATCAAGCCAAGTCTCAGTAAAAATCAAGACGTTGCAGTTCTTAATGTCTCGCTGGAAGGTGAGCCTCCCTCTGAGTTCATCCAGTTTATTGTCCAGTGACTGCACATTCGCCAGGAGAATACTCGGAAGGGGGGGGGTGGTGTTCACGTCAACTCAGCTTCACTAATGTACCTGCTCGTCTGCCCCGCTTGCGCCGTCGTCGCTTCCTGATCACAGGATTGAAGTCAGGTAAGCAGGTGGGAGGGTAGATGGTAGTAGCAGCAGAATCCCAGTTCGAAAAATCGGGGGTAGGTCCTATATCTCCGGACGATCTTATGTCCAGAAGTGATTGACGGTCGTAGCGGATAAGTGAAGAAACAGTACTTACAAAATTGTTTAATAATAACAAAATAATAAATAAAGTGGAAAGTTGTGGACGAGCTCGTAAAACAGCGGCTACCCTCATAAGCCATACAGGTCGGTTAAACAGTAGAATATTAAAAAAAAAACGAAACTACTAATCCTAAAACTAGAATGTTCTCTCTCTGCTCTCTGATTTTCTCTCTGTTTCTCTGTCCCTCCCCTTCTCTCTGTCTCTCTCTCACTTGCTCTCGGTTTCTATCTCACTGTCTCTCTCTGTCTCCCTCTCTCGATCTTTCTCTCTGTCTCCCGCTCTGTCTATATTTTCCTCTGTATCATTCATTTCCTGTCTTTCTTCTGTTTATCTCTCTCTATCATTCACTCATTCTCTCTCTATCTCTCTGTCTTTCTCTCTGCCCCGTTTCTGCCCCTTTGTTTCTCTCTCCCTCACTCTCTCTCCCTCACTCTCGCTCCCTCTCTGTCTCTTTCTATCTCCCCTGGTCAGCAGTGCCCCCTGCTGGTAGGTGCTGACACTGAGTGTCTGGGCTGACACAGGAGATCAGACCCTTGGGGTGATTTTCCAGTGATGCAGCTCAGGTCTGTGGATCCCGACCTCAGCGACAGTCTGTACCTGCGGAGGGTGAGGGGGGAGAAAGGAAGGAGAGATCAATGTAAATTAATCACTAATGTTACCAGAGTTACTGTTAAATGGGGAGGGTCAATGCTGGCTGCATTTCACCAACAGGCCTCTAGGGGGAGTGGGGATGTTTTAGACAATGGTGCCACCTCCTGGTAGCAGAGAGTATTACACCTCAATATTCCCAGAATGATACAGCAGAGGAGGAGGCTATTCGGCCCATCGTGCCTGTGCCGGCTCTTTGAAAGAGTTTGCCAATTAGTCCCACTCCCCTGCTATTTCTGTAAATTTCCCCCTTTCAAGTATTTATCCAATTCCCTTTTATACATTCCTATTGAACCTACTTCCTCTGCCCTTTCAAGCAGTGAATTCCAGATCATAACTCACTGTGTAAAAAAAAATTCTCATCATCTTCCCTCTGGTTCTTTTGCCAATTATCTTAAATCTGTGTCCTCTGGTAACCGACGCTCCTGCCAGTGGAAACAGTTTCTCCTCATTTATTCCATCAAAACCCCTTGTAATTATATACACCCCTATTAAATCTCCACTTCACCTGCTCTGCTCTAAGGTGAACAATCCCAGCTTCTCCAGGCTCTCCACATAACTGAAGTCCCTCATACCTGGTACCATTCTGATCAATCTCCTCTGCACCCTCTCCCAGGCCTTGACATCCTTCCTGAGGTGTGGTGCCCAAGAAGTGGAGACAATTCTCCAGCTGAGGCCTAACCCAGTGATTTATAAAGGTGTCACATAACATTATTATGTAAATGTAACCAGTTCAGTGTGTAGTATCCACCAAACACGCTAACACCTGGACTCAGAAGGTGACCAACAAGAAAGTTTCCTTGACAATGTGTCCAGTCCCAGGATTGACGGTGTTATAACTGTAGAGTCAGCTTGTGTGAGCAAAGTTCAGTCGAAGGCCAGTTCTCTCTGCTGGATGAGGAGATGGAAGACGGACTGAAGACTGCGATTGCCTCTCTGAGATGCCAAGGATATGAAGCAGAGTGAATCCTAAGAGATTTCTGTAAGAGCTCTTGAACAAGTTTGGAGGAAAGTTCACATGTAGTCCTCAGGTGAAAGAAAGGAAGAACTTGCATTTATGTAGCGCCTTTCACGACCCCAGGAAATGCCAAAGCGCTTTGCAGCCAATGAAGCTCCTTTGAAGTTTAGTTATTGTTGTAAAGTAGGAAACACGACAGCCAATTTGTGCACAGCAAGCTCCCACAACCAGAAATGAGATGAATGAACAGATAATCTGTTATAGAAAAGCCAAATACTGCAGATGCTGGAAACCTGAAATAAAAACAGAAAATGCTGGAAATACTCAGCAGGTCAGGCAGCATCTGTGGAGAGAGAAACAGAGTTAACCTTTCAGGTCGATGACCCTTCGTCAGAACAGCATCTGTTTTAGATGTTGGTTGAGGGATAAATATCAGCCCAGGGCACCAGGGAGAACTCTGCTCTTCTTCTGAAAGTTGCCGTGGGATCTTTTACCTCCACCTGAGGGGGCAGACGGGGGCCTCGGGTTTAACGTCTCATCCCAAAGACGGCACCTCCGACAGTGCAACACTCCCTCAGTACTGACACAGGGGAGTATCGGCCTGGATTAGGGGGCTCAAGTCTCGAGTGGGGCTCAAATCCATGACCTCGTGACTCAGAGGCGGGAGAGCGACCAACTGAGCTGGGTGAAAGAGCGGGGTGTAATTGGAGGGAGTGAAGATTGAATCCACATTTAAAAGTCATCCGTTCTCTCCTGTTCCCATTTAACAGGTCAATGTCTCGTGCCCTTGAACATGCTGCCCCAAAAAGCTGTCGAAGCTACATCATTACATAAATTTAAAACAGAAATAGACAGTTTCCTAGAAGAAAAGGGAATTAAGGGTTACGGGGAGCGGGCAGGAATTTGGACATGAGTTTAGGTGCGGATCGGTCATGGCCCTGTGGGTAGCGGAGCGGGCCCAGGGGCCGTGTAGCCTGATCCTGCTCCTGTTTCGTGTGTCTAATTCTGTTAGATTCAGGAGATAGTCCTGTCATAGTGGATTGGCGGTTAGGATCAGATCAGCCATGATCTTATTGAATGGCGGAGCAGGCTCGAGGGGCCAATTGGCCTACTCCTGCTCCTATTTCTTATGTTCTTATGTTATGTTCTTATGTTCTTATGATAGGCACATGCTGGTTTAAATGCTGGATATGATGTGTAAATGTGGCTGTTTTTGATTGCAAGAAATCTACTTTAAATAGGTACAAATTGTTTGAATTCATACATGGTTTTAAATTATTCAACCACTGTTTAAAGTTAGACTTGTTTTCTGAAATTTAAGAATTGCCATTTGAATTTATAGATAATTTGCAGTAAATTACACATGCACACATATATATATAAAACCCTAATAATTTTAGCTGACAACACAACATTGCCGATATATGCTATGTTGGGAGATAAGTAGACCCGGTTACATTGTACACAGGCTGCCTTAGATTATATACATGAAGCTTGGATTTATATTTCTAATGTTGAGTTATAGATAGGCCATTTTATTCATACTTACTGTTTTAAATTATATAAATGCTGATTTGAAGTATACATATGAAACATTGGTGTGTAATTTGCGGCCTCATTGGGTAGGTACGAGGGGCGTGCATGCCTGTAAGGACTGCACAAGATCCAGGTTCAGGTGTGTGAAGCGCGTGCTTGAAAACCTGGAACTTGCAGATCCAATGCATCCCCATGAAATGGGCATCTGTGGCCGAAGGGTTGAGCTATTTGCCCAAATTCTGCCCAGCGAATGCCTGTGAAGTTCTTACGCCTGTTAAAAGCAGGCATAAGGCCCGCTTTCACCAGCGTAAAAAGTTTTGAAAAATTAAAATAATTGTTTTCAATCATTAAACGTTAAACTATCCCCCCTCATCCTGCTCGACCTGTCAGCGTGCTTTGATATGGTTAACCACACCAACCTTCTCCAACTCATCTCCTCTGTTGTCCAGCTGGGTGGGACTGCCCTGCCCGGTTCCATTTTTATCTCTCCTGTCTTAGCCAGAGAATCACCTGCAATGACTTCTCTTCCCACTCCTGCATCATTTCCTCAGGTGTCCCGCAAGTATCTATCCTGGGCCCCTTCTACTTCTCAGCTATATTCTGACCCTCGGCAACATCATCTGAAAACACAACCTCAGGTTCCCCATCTACACTGACGACACCCAGCTCTACCTCACCACCACCTCACTCGACCACGTCTACTTCCTCTGATTTGTGATACTGCTTGTCCGACAGCCAATACTGGTTGAGCAGAAAATTCCTCCAACTATATATTGGGAAGACCAAAGTCACTGTCTTCGGTCCCCACCACAATTTTCGTTCCTTTCCCAGGCAACTGTGTGAGGCTGAGCCAGAGTGTTCGCAACCTTGAGATGAGCTTCCGACAAAATATCCGTTCCTCACCAAGACCGCCTACTTTCAGGTGTTGAACACCACCAATCTCCGACCCTGCCTCAGTTCAAACATTGCTGAAGCCCTCATCCATGAATTTGGCACCACTAGACTCGACTCTTCCCATGCTCTCCAGGCCGGCCTACCATTTTCCATCCTCCATAAAATTTAGCTCATGCAAAACTGTGCTCCCCATACCCTAACTTGCACCAAGTCCTGTTCACCCATCACCCCTGTGCTCACTGACCTACATTGGCTCCCGGTCCAGAACCCTGGAATTTTAAATTCTCATCCTTGTCTACAAATCCCTCCATGGCCTCACCACTCCCTATCTGCAATAAATTGTTAAGTAGGATCACGGACTCCCAGGCCGCCTGCCTTATTTGCGGCCTAGAGGAGTCCATGTTCCATGTTTATATTCAATATGTGAGGTTGCAGCCCCTGTTCCATTACTTAAAGAGGCTGCTCCTCGATTTTTGGATGCACTTCAGTCCAACGCTCCTGATCTTCGGTCACCCGGTGCGGAGGGGAGTGGCCGGGTCGGAGGACCTCCTCGTGGGACTGCTCCTGGGTTTGGCCAAAGTGGCCATTAACAGGTCCAGTCAGCGGGCGGTCGAGGGGGGCTCCGGTCCGATTGCCTGCCTCTTCCGAGGCGATGTTCGCGCCCGGGTGGCCCTGGAGATGGAGCACACGGTGTCCGCCGGCACACTTGAGGCCTTCCGAGACTGGTGGATGCCGCAGGGACTGGAGTGCAGCGTCACCCCAGGTAATGTCGTTAGAATTTAATTTGATATGGTTTATTTAAAATTTCTGTTAATTTACAGTTAATTTACAGTTAATTGGGTCTAACAAAAAGAGGACCACTCCCTATCTCTGTAAGCTCTTCCAGCTCTAGAATTCCCCGAGATATCTCTGTTCCCACAATTATGGCCTGTTGAGCATCCCCGATTTTAATCACTCCATCATTGGTGGCCGGGCCTTCAGCTGCCGAGCCCCGAAGCTCTGGAATTCCTTCGCTAAACCTCTGACTCTTTATTTCTTCTCCCCTTACACAATTTCTTTGCCCCTTCCTCTCCCCCGGGTTTCTCGTCTCTCACCCTCTGACTTTCCGCAGTCCGGTTCCAGCTTTAATGATCATCACTGAACTATAGTTGTACAACCATAATTCAGAGCGCGGCTTTGCTTTAAGAACGCTGTCCCACCTCCGCTCACTCATTGGATCCGGCGCCCAGCAGCACCCCGACTCGCCTGTCCATCACAGCGGAGTTACGCATTGACGCCGGGGGAGGGGGGAGATTAACCGCACGACTCTGCTGCGATTGGTCAGAGCGCAGCAGCGGTGCTCAGCGATTGGTTGAACCAGCTTGTCCTTGGGAGGCGGGGGTTGGGTGGGTGAGAGCCATGCTGTGATTGGTCTGTGTCGGCCCAAGCTGCGCTCTTATTGGCTGAGCTAGCTGGCGGTCAGGCAGCGGCCGGAGGCTCCGATTGGTCTTGGAGTTACATAGAAACATAGAAGAGAGGAGCAGAAGAAGGCCATTCGGCCCCTCGAGCCTGCTCCACCATTCAATGAGATCATGGCTGATCATCCAAATTCAGTACCCTGTCCTTGCCTTCTCCCCATATCCCTTGATCCCTTTAGCCTTAAGAAATATATCCAACTCCTTCTTGAATATATTTAATGAACTGGCCTCCACCGCCCTCTGTGGCAGAGAATTCCACAGGTTCACCACTCTCTGGGTGAAGAAATTCCTCCTCATCTCAGTCTTAAATGGCTTACCCCTTATCCTTAGACTATGACCCCTGGTTCTGGACTCCCCGGCCATCGGGAACATCCTTCCTGCATCTAGTCTGTCCAGGCCTGACAGAATTTTACAGGTTTCGCTGAGATCCCCTCTCATTCTTCTGAACTCCAGTGAGTATAAGTCCAATCGACACAATCTCTCCTCATACGTCATTCCTGCCATCCCAGGTATCAGCCTGGTGACTCTTCGCTGCACTTCTTCCATGGCAAGAACATCCTTCCTCAGATAATTCGACCAAAACTGCACACAATACTCAAGGTGCGGTCTCAGCAAGGCACTGTACAACTGCAGCAAGACATCCTTGTTCCTGTACGCGAACCCTCTTGCTACGAAGGCCAACATACCGTTTGCCTTCTTAACCGCCTGCGGCACCTGCATGCTGACCTTCAGCGACTAGTGCACAAGAACACCCAGGTCTCTTTGCACTTCCCCTTCTCCCAATCTATTGCCATTCAAATAATAATCTGCCTTCCTGTTTTTGCCACCAAAGTGGATAACCTCACATTGATCCAAATTATAGTGCATTTGCCATGTTTCTGCCCAATCACCCAACCTGTCCAAATCGTACTGGAGTTTCACGACATCGTCCTCACAGCATACCCTCCCACCCAGCTTTGTGTTGTCTGCAAATTTGGCGATACTACGTTCAATTCCCTCGTCCAGATCATTAATATATATTGGCCCAGTAATTCCTGTCACAACGCGTGAGTACGGACAGGGTACTCACGCGTGTGCCAGGAGGAATTGCCGGTTTTCAGCATGCACAGCGCATGCGCTGAAAACCGGCATTTCCTGTCCTCTGACCCAAGGGGTTAAGAGGCTGAACGCATGCGCGGTATTGGGCAGCGCGTGCGACTTGGATTTCCTGTATTTTTACAGATTTGCGCATGTGTAAAGGGCTCCGGTTTTTACGCATTGAAAAACCACACGTAAGTACTTAGTTTTACAGGTCAGTGGTCTTTTAGTGCAATTTAGAATTTTTGTTTTCCACAGGTTTATTATTTTTAAAGAATCTACAGTAAGGTGAGTTTAGTTTTAGACCCTATTTTTAAAAGATTTATTTTTTTCAAAAATTTGATTAATTGTTTAAAATAGTTTTTTAAAGTTATTCACAGTTAATTTAATTATTGGGATGCTTTTTAAAATTTTATTTAAAGTTTAAGTAGTGTTTTGGGGTGCCGTACTTTTCATGAGTTTGACAGTCTTTACTATCAAACTTATGAATGAAGTTTCCCCTCCCCTGATTGGCTGAACAGTGCTCACCTGATCCCAGCCGGCACATCGCACTAACTACGCCGCTGGGTCAGGTTAGCACAGCGCGCCGAGATCAGAACCGGGCCACTTACAGGAAATCCACTGCGGGCCAGGTTACAGATGCCGGCGCGCCGGGTAAGTGCACATCGGGGGCTTGCACGCGCGGCAAGCCCCCGACAGGAATTACTGGGCCATTGTGAACAGCTGTGGTCCTAGGACCGATCCTTGCGGTACCCCACTAGTCACTGCCTGCCACTCGGGAAACGACCGGTTTATTCCAACTCTGCTTTCTATCTGCCAACCAGTTCTCTATCCAAGGCAATACCTTGACCCCAATCCCATGTGCCTTAATTTTGCACGCTGATCTCTTATGCGGGACCTTATCGAAAGCCTTCTGAAAGTCCAAATACACCAAATGGCATTTCAGGTGCGCATCCAAATGCTTCTTGAATGTTGTGAGGGTTCCTGCCTCTACCACCCTTTCAGGCAGTGAGTTCCAGACTCCAACCACCCTCTGGGTGAAAAAGTTCCTCCTCAAATCCCCTCTAAACCTCCTGCCCCTTACCTTGAATCTGTGCACCCTTGTTATTGACCACCCTACTAAGGGGAAAAGTTCCTCTTTATCTACCCTATCTATGCCCCTCATCATTTTGTACACCTCAATCAGGTCCCCCCTCAGCCTTCTTTGCTCCAAGGAAAATAACCCCAGCCTGTTTAGTCTTTCTTCATAGCTGAGGCGCTCCATCACAGGTAACATCCTGGTGAATCTTCTCTGCACCCTCTCCAAAGCAATCACATCCTTCCTATAGTGAGGCGACCAGAACTGCACACAGCACTCCAGCTGTGGCCTTACCAGCATTTTGTACAGCTCCATCATAACCTCCCTGCTCTTATATTCTATGCCTCGGCTAATGAAGGCAAGTATCCCATATGCCTTTTTAACCACCTTATCTACCTGTTCCGCTGCCTTCAGAGATCTATGTACATGTACACCAAGGTCCCTCTGACCCTCTGTACTTCCTAGGGTCCTACCACTCATTGTGTATTCCCTTGCCTTATTTGTCCGTCCAAAATGCATCACCTCGCACTTTTCAGGGTTAAATTCCATTTGCCACTTTTCCGCCCATCTGACCAACCCGTTTATATCGTCCTGTAGCCTGAGGCTTTCCTCCTCGCAATTTACCACCCCACCAATTTTCGTGTCATCTGCGAACTTACTGATCATACCTTTTACATTCTCATCCAAATCATTTATGTAGATCACAAACAGCAAGGGACCCAGCACCGATCCCTGAGGTACCCCACTGGACACAGGCTTCCAGTCACAAAAGCAACCTTCGACCATCACCCTCTGCCTCCTGCCACTCAGCCAGTTTAGGATCCAATGTGCCAAGGCACCCTGGATCCCATGGGCTCTTACCTTCTTGACCAGTCTCCTATGTGGGACTTTGTCAAAAGCCTTACTGAAGTCCATGTATACCACATCCACAGCATTTCCCTCATCCACACACCTAGTCACCCCCTTGAAAAATTCAATCAGATTGGTCAGACATGATTTACCCTTGACAAAGCCATGCTGACTATCCCCGATTAATCCTTGCCTCTCCAAGTGGAGACTAATTTTGTCCCTCAGAATTGTTTCCAATAATTTCCCTACCACAGATGTTAGGCTCACTGGCCTGTAATTCCCTGGTTTATCCCTGCTACCCTTCTTGAATAATGGTACTACGTTAGCTGTTCTCCAGTCCTCTGGTACATCCCCTGTGGCCAGAGAGGTTCTGAAAATTTGTGTCAGAGCCCCTGCAATCTCCTCCTTTGCCTCACACAGCAGCCTGAGATACATCTCGTCCGGGCCTGGGGATTTATCCACTTTTTGGCCTGCTAAAACCACTAGTACCTCCTCCCTCTCGATGCTAATATGTTCAAGTATATCACAGTCCCCTTGCCTGATTTCTATGTCTACATCGTCTTTCTCCACAGTGAACACAGATGCAAAAAATTCATTTAAAACCCCACCTACATCATTTGGCTCTACACACAGATTGCCACTTTGGTCCCTAATGGGCCCCACCCTTTCCCTGGTTATCCTCTTGCCCTTAATATACTTATAAAACATCTTAGGATTTTCCTTTATTTTGCTCGCCAGTATTATTTCATGGCCCCTCCTCGCTCTCCTAATTTCTTTTTTAAGTATGCCCCTGCGCTTTTTATACTCCTCTAGGGCTTCCTCCGTCTTTAGTCTTTTGTAACTGCCAAAAGCCCCCCTTTTTTTCCTAATGCATTTTTGTATATCCCTTGTCATCCAAGGTTCCCTTTGCTTGTTGGTCCCACCCTTGACCTTTACGGGAACATGTTGGCGTTGTACTCTCTCTATTTCCCTTCTGAAAGTCTCCCACTGCTTTGATGTGGATTTTCCTATAAGTAGCTGCTCCCAGTCCACTTTGGCCAGATCCTGCCTTATCATATTAAAATCGGCCTTCCCCCAATTTAGAACCCTTATTTCCGGGCCGTTTTTGTCTTTTTCCATGACCACCTTAAATCTCACCGAATTATGGTCACTGTCGCCAAAATGCTCTCCTACTGACACTTCCACCACTTGCCTGGCTATATTCCCTAGAATTAGGTCCAGTACCGCCCCCTCTCTTGTAGGACTTTCTACATGTTGGCTCAAAAAGCTCTCCTGGATGCACTTTAAGAATTCTGCACCCTCTAAGCCTTTCACACTCTGACTATCCCAATTAATATTGGGGAAATTGAAATCCCCCACTATTATTACCCTATTATTTTCGCACTTCTCTGAGATTTGCCTACATATCTGTTCCTCGATCTCCCCCTGACTGTTTTGGGGCCTATAGTACACTCCCAGCAAAGTGCTTGCCCCCTTTTTGTTTTTAAGTTCTACCCATATGGCCTCATTAGAGGAACCCGCTAATATATCATCCCTCCTTACAGCAGTAATTGACTCCTTAATTAATATTGCAACACCCCCTCCCCTTTTACACCCCCCTCTGTCTCGCCTGAAGATTCTATACCCCGGAATATTGAGCTGCCAGTCCTGACCCTCCCTCAACCATGTCTCCGTGATAGCAACAATATCGTACTCCCATGTGTTCAACAACAACTTCAGTTCATCCACCTTATTTGCAAGACTCCTTGCATTAAAATAAATGCCTTCCAGCCTTGCCATATTCCCTTTTGCCTTCACATATTTGCTCTGCCTTCCCAGCTGACTTGTTTTTGGCTATGGACCAAATGCTGGAAAATGGGATTAGATTGGACAGGGCTTGATGGACGGCACAGACACGATGGGCCGAAGGGCCTCTTTCTGTGCTGTATAACTCTATGACCACATCAATTGGTTCTCCCTTATCTATTTTACCAGTTACATCCTCAAAAAATTCCAGTAGATCAGTCAAGCATGATTTACCTTTTGTAAACCCATGTTGACTTTGTCCCATCCTGTCACTGCTTTCCAAGTGCTCTGCTATTACATCTTTTACTAGCTGGAGTGCCCAGCGGTACCGAGGGTTTTCTGAGGGCATGTTGTTATGAAAAAAGTACAAATAATTTTTATATATATAAATGAGTTTGTCTGTCTGTCCGTCTGTGTGGGAGAGAGAGAGAGAGAGTGAAAGAGGGAGGGGGAAGGAGAGAGAGAGAGGGGGGAGGAGAGAGAGGGGGAAGGAGAGAGAGAGAGAGAGAGAGAGAGAGGGGTAAGGAGAAAGAGAGAGAGAGAGAGGGAAGGAGAGAGAAAGAGAGAGAGGGAAGGAGAGAGAGAGAGAAGGAAGGAGAGAGAGAGAGAGAGAGAGAGAGAGAACTCTTCCTAAGCACCCAGGAGGTGGTTCTTTAACTTCGTTTTTTGTTAATGAGAATCGCCAGCAGCCACATACTCCAGGTTTCACAGTTTTCCTTCTATGTCATTTTGGAGATAGCAAGCAGAATTATAATTTTGCAATGTTATCATTGACATTAATGTGTCATGATCATATAATGATTGTGAATTATTGTAAAAAGCAATTAAATTCTTC